>NW_026596040.1:38057382-38080909 GCF_907164565.1 Psammomys obesus | reverse complement strand
TGTGTGTGTGTGTGTGTGTGTGTGTGTGTGTGTGTGTGTGTGTGTGTTAAAACAGCATCTCATATAGCTCAGGCTTGCTATGAAGCTGGCCTTAAACTCCTAAGCTTCCTGCCACCACTTCTCAAGTGCTAGGATTACAGGCATGCCTCACTAGGCCCCAGTGCAAACCCTGGCTCTTAACTGACCCCTTTTTCAGAAAATCATCATAATTTTTTTTTTTTCTGAGATCGGGTCTCATTACATAGTCTTGACTGTCCTGAAACTCACTCTGTAGACTAGACTGACCTCAGACTCAAAAGATCCACCTGCCTCTGCTTCCCAAGCGCTGGGATTAAATGTGCCATTACACCCAGCATGTACTTACTGATCAGAAACTACAGGCCAACCTTATTCCTTTTTAAAATTTTATCTTTTAATAGGCAAATAAAATTGTTCATGTTTGCCATGTGCAACACGTGTGGAAATCTCTATGCACTGTGGAATGGCTCAGCAGAGCAGTTAACACGCATTGCCTCACATCCTTGCCTGTTTTGCAGTGCTACGCTTACACTCCACTTTCAGTTCTTCTTAAGAATCCAATACATGGCTGTCACAACGCTGTACCGTAAATCGCTGTAACTCTTTTCTCCTAACGAGAACCTTAGTGCCCCTTTTCTTTTCCATTTGCATGTGTGTTGTACATGTGTGTAAACATGCATGTGTCCATGTGTGGGCAACGTATGTGAGTGTACACACATGTGCATGTGAAGGCCTGGGGTTGAAGGCTGCTGTTGGGAATCATCCTCCATCCCTCTCCTGCTTTATTCACGGAGACAGGGTCTCTCAGTCAAACCCAGAGTTCACCGATGTGACCAATCTCGCCATCAGTTTCCTCTGGGGATCCCCTGTCCCCAGCTTCTCAGGCAGGCTTCCATGCTCAGCCAGCACTTCCATAGGTTCAGCAGACTGGGCTGGGATCTCCAGCTTGCAACTCAACCACTGAGCCCTCTCCCAGCTCTCAGTAACCGGCTCCCTAACCTTGGCCCCAACCCCTGGAGATTCCATTCCTATCTGATTCTTATTCAAAATTTCTAGGACATTTCTAAAAATTTCCTCACTTAAGCTTTTAATTTACTCTTTCATAAACATACACCATACACTAGAGGTTTTTTAAAAATCTGTTCATTATAGCACTAAAAATCTATCTACATCTAATTTTGTTATTGCATTGTTGGATTGTATTCACAGCAACTTCTCTGTGTGTATGTGCCTGTGAGCGTATGTGCTTGTGTGTACATATGTGCCCCTCTGTGTATGTGTCCCTGTGTGTATGCCCCTGTGTGTACATGTGTGCCTGTGTGTATACATACCTGTATATGGGCATGTACTTATGAGTGTGTGTGCCTGTGTGTGATTGTGCCTGTGTGTATGCATATATGCTTAGTATGTGCTTCCTTAAATATCTGCCAGTGTGTGTACATATGCACAGTAAATATTTCATTTCACTGTGCTTCTTTAGCAAGGGTCTGTGTTTATGTCTGCCAGGTAAGCAGAGCCCTTAATCAGGACCACTTTAAATCTCTAGCTTGTGATTCTTCAGACTGTACTGACAAAAACAAACAAACAAACAAACAAACACACAAACAAAAAACACAGTAACTTGTAACCACAAATCCTGTGTCCCCTGAATTCTTTGAATCTAACATACTGCAAGTGCCACCAATTGTGTGTGCTGAAACAGGGGTAGGGGCATATTGGGCATAGGCAGCCTAGAAGCCAGAGGATGCTGGCACCTACTTGATCTCAGACTGTCCACATGGCTTCTTCCTGGAGAGACTCAGCAGATCTTTGCCATACTTCTCTTCAATTGCTGCCCTAGAGAAAACAGAAGAGAAGGCCACAGGTCTGGCTTAGAGTTCTTGGCTAAAACACAAAAGATGCTGCCCCGAAGGAGAGTTGTTCATTTACTACTGAAGTTCAAATGTAGTGAGTGTCATTGTCTAAGATATAATACTCAGATATAATTTTTTTTTAAAAACTAAAAATAAACCAACAAAATAAAAGTCAGAGCCAGACATGGTGATGCACACCTACAATCTCAGAACTGGGCAGTAAAGATGGGAAGACTGGGAGTTCAAGATCAGCCTGAGCTACACAGTGAGTCTGAGGGGAGCCTGGGCTACACAAAACCTTGTTTCGAAACAAATGTAGGGGCTAGAGAGACGGCACATGGTTAAAAGCACTTGTTGCTCTTCCGGAGGACCTGAGTTTGGTTCAGAGCACAAACATCAGACAGCTCACAACCCCTGTAACTCCAGAGCATCAGACATTCACTTCTGGCCTCCTTGGCCCCACAAATATATGTTATACTGACACAATACACATGAATAAAAATAAGTCTTAAAAATAGATTTTATATCCATACAGGCATGCATGCGCACACACATACATATAAGCCCAAGACCTCTGCTTTTAATGGCTCTTGTTTGTTTCGGTTTTGGTGCTGGAGACTGAGCCAAGGGCCCTGCATTTGCTAGACCAGCATGCTTTCACTGGGCTCAATCCCCACCAAGCCCTGCTGCAGAAGGTGAAGCAGCACAGTGGCCTTGGCCTCTAGCTACTCCCAGGCTGGGAGCCCCTTCCACAAATAAATGTCACAGCCAACATTTTTTTTCTTTTTTAAAAAAAATTTCTTTTATTATTATCATTTATTACAATTTATTCAATTTGTATCCTGGCTGTGTCCCCTCCCTAGACTCCTCCCAATCCCAGCCTCCCTCCCTCTTCTCCCCGGGACCCTTCTCCTAGTCCACTGATAGGTGAGGTCTTCCTTCCTTTTTATCTGACCCAAGCCTATCAGGTCTCACCAGGACTGGCCTAAGAGCCTGTCACTGAATTCATCCAGAGAAAGTCCCTGCTCCCCTTACTAGAGACCCCTCTTGGAGACTGAGTCTATGGGCTACATTTGAGCTAGGGTTTTAGGTCCTTACCATGCATGGTCCTTGGTTGAGGTATCAGTCTTTGCAGGGATCCAGGGCTTTTTTTTTTTTTTTGGCTCTGTCAGTTTCCTTTTAGAGCTCCTGTCCCCTCCAGGTCTTTTGATTTATTCGCTTCTTATTTATTGGAGACAAGGCCACTGGGTTATAAATGTCAGCCCCCTTTGCCTTTCAATTTTGAGACAGCATCTCACTCTAACCAACACCAACCTCAATCTTCACCGCAACTTCCCAAATAGCTATAATTACAGTCTTTGCACCACTGGCCCACCTTTCATTATCTAAAAAAAAAAAAACAAAAACAAAAAAACAAAAAAGCACAAAGAAGACAATACTAACTTATCCAAATTATATCAACCAAAGTTAATTCATCTGAGACCTGAGACTTAATGGGTAAAGTGCATCACACATAAAACACAGTACTTGGCCAGGCGTGGTAATCCCAGCACTTGAGAGGCAGAGGCAGACGGATCTCTATGAGATGGAGGCCAGCCTGGTGAGTTCCAGGTGACCAAGGACTATCCAATGAAGACCCTGTATGGGCTGCTGGGGGGAACTGGGAGAAGCTGGGGGGAACTGGGGGGAAGCATGGGGAGCTAAGGGGAGCTGGGGGGGGGGCAGGGAGAACATTTCCATAATTACATCCATGGAGCACCATGGAGCTTGCTGGCCAGCCAGCCTGCCAAAACTGATGAAGAAACCCTGCCTCAAAGAATAAGGTAAAGGGTCAGTGAAATGGCTCGGAGGGTAAAGACGCTTGCTGCCAAACCTGACAACCGAGTTCATCCCCCCAGAAACCACATGGTTGAAGGAAACACTGATTCTCCTTTTGACTTCCAACCACATGTGCAAGCGCACATATGTTCCTCTCTCTCTAGCTAAGAGGACTGTTACACCCCTAGGCATTTGTTTGTAAGGTTGGGTCACTGATGCCACTCATACCTATGCCCTCCAGGAGTCCAGCTGGCAATGCCCCAACGTAGTTCTTCCCAGTGTCCAGTTTGCTGCTTGGACCATGGGTCTATCTAAATTCTCTTGCAGACTCTGCTCCAGTTAGATGTCCATCCCACCAAACACTGCATAGTTCTGATCAAAGTTTCTTCCTCCAGTCCAGAAGCATTCTGGCCAGGTTTCAGCATAGTCCCATGGCACTTGCTCTGGGTTTCCTAAGAGCGAGACCTAAGAGGTCTTGGCCACCATCACCACCAAGTCCGCAGAAGTCTTTTTAAAACTCATATCCCAAGTCTGCCTTGTGCTGAGAAGAGACTTTTTCCTGGAGGCTCCCCCCTCTGTCAGTGCTGCTCGGCATCCCTTGTCTGGCTTCTCCCTGTTCTCTGTGCTTATTGCCGAAAGCACAGATCTTCCGAGCCTCTCTGTGTTAAGCCATGACTCCTATCACCTGCTGTTTCCTCTCGCGGGAAGTGGACTTGCTCCTTAAACCAAATCAATCCCCAGGACTTTGTCTCCTGCTCTGGGAAGTTCCCTAGTTTACTCTGGCATTGAAACTAGCAATAACTAAACATCAGCACTTGGAACGCCAGTATCCTCTGTGTATTGCCTGCAGAGTGTAGCAGAGCACCTCTGCCTCTTGTCCTCTGTCTTCCTTCCTGCACACTCATGAAGAGCCCTTGGGAATCCCCCAATGGTTTCCATGAGGAGGCACGCTAGCATTAAGGCAACTGTGGACAGAAGCCCCACCTCCAGCAAGCATGGTGGTCGGCTCTCTGGAGAAAAGAGGGAGCTTTACTGAAGTGAAACTCCAGCATCATGCTCTGCAACCGCGGGAACCACCAATGACATACAGAGGAAGATCCCCAGCATACAGCATACGGGAAGTGCTGGGGCCTGGAGCCAAACCAAGGGAGGAACCATGAGGACTCAGAAGAAATCCCCTTTGACTGAAAAGACCTTTACCTAGATCACCACCTACCCAGTGTTTCCTCTTACCTGTTCATCAGTTTGTCTTCTAAGATGTATTTATTCTTAGTTTCTATGTATGGGTGTTTTGCCTGGGTGTGTATCTGTGTACTCTGTGTGTTCAGAGCAAAAAGGTCACTAGACCCTCTGGAACTGAAGTTATGGATGGTTGTGAGCTGCCATGTAATGCTGGGAATGGAACCTTGGTCTTCTGCAAGAGCTTCAAGTACTCTTATCCTCTGAGCCATCTCTCCAGGCCCTCAGCCGTCATTTATAGAACATCTGTTACATTCCCAGCATCTTTCTGGGTGCTAGGAACACCAAATGACTGAAACAAAAGAGCTGCCTAGCGGAGCCTGTGGGTGTGTAAATCAGTACTCTAGTCGGCTACAACAGGGCCAAATGAAACGTAAAAAATAGTAAAAAAGACACGCAAGAGGGGTCTTGTTCCTCTACTTCTAACTGTTAATTTATTTGTTACTGGAGAAATTTATTCATATTAGCTGTAAAACTTACCAGGTTTCACTGTGCTATTTCCACACGTACTTCCAGCTCCTCTCGCCCTTCCTTCTCCCTTCCTATCTATTAGTCCTTTTATATCCAGGTCTCATTTGTTTCCATGCATGAGTTTGTGTGCATTATCTCACTTAAATGTGACAGTGATCTCCAGTTTCATCTGTTTTCCTGAAAACCCAATACTTGACTAGACCTGCTTCTTCCCTTGCTTGCTTTGATCTCTCCCTCCAAATTTCCCAGACCAGGAATAATCCACGTGCCAGCCCTCCTTCAACAGCTCACAGCCAGCATAATCAGACAAAGCCTTTTCCATCTGGCCTGAAAGCCGAATCTGATGACACCCTGCCTAGAGCTGGAGGAAGCTCCTGGGTCACGGCAAGTAGCCGAAACGAAATCCCCCAAATCCTGCCTCCATTGAGCTATTAATTTCTCAGGAAGACCTAGGTTCCCTGCTCAGAGATTTTACAGAACATGAGCACATGGCTTCCTTTTACAGAGGAGGAAACAGACACCTGGAAAAATACATGCCCCTGATGTGTTTCCCTGCAAGTTACCAAGGAAGCAGGTTCAGAAGAAGGCATGTCTAGACTCTTTTCCCAGCGTTCTTTCCTTTGTAGGTCTCAGGTTCCTGCCTATTCCATTTGCATGGAATGGTCTGTCTCTCTTCACCACGTCCAAGTTTAATCCCCACTGTCTCAAGCTGCACTCTTTTTTGGAACGGTCACTAGAGGTGTAATCAGCTGAGATGAGGGCATCCTTGATCAGGGTCAGTCCCTAAGCCAGCATAGCAGATAGCGTGAAGACGCAAGTCAAGAACTCCCTGGAGTAACGGAGGGAGAGTGGAAATTAGGGAGCTGAAGGCCAGAGCACAGCAGAGATCCTCGTGACACCAGATGCTAAACAAACCACATTCTCCTTGGAGAGCAAGGTCCTACCCACCTCTCCCATAGCTCCTGTCTGAATGAAGTCCTGTCTCTGTCTTGCCACTTGGGTTGCTCACTGCCTCCCACAGCTGTCAGGGGCGCCTTGTCCTGCCAGAGCCCTGCAAGGATTCCATGAAGCTACCAAAGAATCAGCCTGTGGTTGTTTCAGTTGTTCGTTTATTGTACTTTGCCGATTCTTAGTCTGCTTCCTCAGTGTTACTGATACCACGCTTTCTTAATATATTTTTGTGCTTGCTGCATTCTGCTGCTACATTCACAAATCCTGTTTTTTAGGTTGATTCTTAAGAATTTTAGGACAAGCATTAATGTAGAAGAAACTTGAAGTGATGAGAACTGATGCTGTAAAGAATTCACTAACCAATTTGCTTAGGAGCATTAAGTCACCCAAAGCAGCTAATGGAGCACCGCCTCCAAAATACACCAAAGATAATAGTATGCTAACCTGGCCTGTTTGAGCTAAGTGAGATTTAGGATGTGAGGGTGCAAGTGTTTGTTTACAAAGGTTGACCGCCAACTAGCCTACATTCACACGGCAAAAGGAGAAAGCCCTAATTACAGATGGCTGTTAGGTTCGTCTCCATATCAAAGAACATGACTGAAAGGGGCAGCTCCAGGAGCGAGCACAGGGTTACAGCCTCCTGACTACCCTCATGACTACGTCTGGGCCCGCCTTTATTCTCCTGTGCTCTTACACAGAAAAGAATAGTTCTTCCAAGTGGGCAAGGTGACCTGGGTAACGACTATTGGAAAAGTACAACACTGATATACGTAATTCTACAGCTGGGCAGTGAGTGACAGCGCCCGCCTTTAATCCCAGCACTTGGGAGGCAGAGGCAGGCAGATCTCTGAGGCTAGCCTGGTCTACAGGGTGAGTTCCAGAACAGCCAGGGCTACACAGAGAAACCCTGTCTTGAAAAACATTTAAACAAAAGAAAGAAAGAATCCTGCAAGTTCCAGGACAACCAGGGCTACATATTAAAAAAACAAACAAACAAACAAACAAACAAACAAACAAACAAAAAACTGTCTTGAAAAAAACAAATTTTAATTATTAATTAGTTAATTCCTTAACAAAGCTGACAACTAATAAAGCTTTTGTGGCTGCTTTATTAATCTCTAAACGTGTACAGTGGATTCTCACTGAGAAGGCGTTCTAACATTAACTCTAGAATAATATCGAATACTTTCTGGGATTATTTCACACCCTGTAGCAGATCTTCAGAACTCGTAAACACAACCAAAACAAGTGCAAAGTGGCTGAGATAGTTCAAGGGTGGAGTGCTTTCTAGGCAAGCCTGACAGCGGGAGTTCGCCCCAAAACGAGAGAACCACTGCACAAAGTTGTCCTCTGATGCCCACATACACGCTGTGGTTCATGCGTGCCACGTACTAACAAGAAATCACTTTTCTAAAACAGAAAGAAAAGAGAAACCAATTGATTCCTGATCTGGGGGAGGTGGGAACATCCGGCTAAAGGGGCCTGAGCATTGATCGTACCTTTCTTTTAAAAAGTCTTCGAACTCCTTGCAGTTCTTGCGGCCATTGTTCAGGTGCTGGATGATGCTGTCATAGCCAACAGTGCTGAGAATGTCCGTGCTCTGGTGAATTAAACAGCACAGCGTCAGACCAGGGAGAGGTATGAACAGTGGATAGGGCAGAAGTGGCAGGAAGTCCACAGTGAGACTTCAGTGAACCACTTCTCTAAAGACATGTGACCTAAGAGAAGAGAATTAAAAATGAGCAGCTGGGAAGAATGGTTCAAATGATATAGCTGAAGAGCCACTAACTGGGAAGGACAAGGCAGGAATCAGAGGCATGAGAATGAGGGGCAAGGCCGACTCGAGCCCTCTTTGGGCCTCCACTCACACCTAAGTCAGGCCAGGAGATTCCCACTGCAGCCTCTTGCTGTGTGCACTTTCACACTGCTTGGTAAATCGCCTTGGGCTACAGGCCCATTTTAACCAGGGGCTATGCAAAGTTCAGTCAGTCTTTAAACCTGCCACTCTGACATCTCCTTCCACAGCCAGCTGGCCCTCTTGAAAGACGGAATATCTGCCAAAGGCAAGCGGTCCTGAACCCCAAGGCAAGAGCAAGGAGGCAAGCCAGAGTGAAAGAAAGTGGCCACTGCCCTGCTGGAATCATGTTGCACATGACTCCTGGTCCTAGTTTGGGGAAAATAATATTTAGTTTTTAATTAGCAATTTACTTTCTCCTCTTCAATGCAGTATTACGTCATCCTTTGCAAAATCCAAAGCCAGTCTCTCAACACTCATGTTTTCCGAGTAGCCCAGTTGTCTTCTGAGTTCTCTGAATTTGGGTCTCTGTACTGCTCACAAGGATGGCCTTTCTGTTCCAACTCTACCGTCACCACCCCTGAAACCCTCACTGAAAAATCTCCCCAATGTTATGCCCCTCACAGGCCAACAGCAGAAATGTGCAGGGTGAGAGGTCTCCTGCAAGCCCATCCAAACTCTTAAGAATAGGACAATGAAACAAAGCCTCCTGGGAAGGTGAACAAAGGAGTTCAGAGGGTCATTGTCAGCGCCATTTTGTAGATAGGAGTCTCCATTCCTACTCACTAAGAATGCTTGACTTGGGCTGGAGAGATGGCTCAGAAGTTAAGAACCCTGGCTGTGCTTCCCAAAGGTCAATTCCCAATTCCTGAGTTCAACAACTACATGGTGGCTCATGATCATCTGTTCTGAGATCTGGTGCTCTCTTTTGGTGCACAGGCATACATGCAAACAGAACACTGTATAAATGATAAATAAACAGATCTTTAAAAAAAAACATGTTTGACTTAGTAGGGCATGGTGGCAAATGCCCTACTAAGTACTGTAATCCCAGTACTCTAAGAGATAGAGACAGGCAGATCTCTGAGTTCAAGGCCAGCCTGGTCTACAAAGTGGGTCCAGGACAGCCAAAGCTACACAGAGATACCCTGTCTCAAAAAACAACTCAAGAAAAAAAAAAAAAAGAATGCTTGATTTGGGTTGGAGAGATGGCTCAGTGTATAAGAGCACTGTCTGTTTTTTCCCCGAGGTCCTGAGTTCAATTCCCAGCAACCACATGGTGGCTCACAACCATCTATGCTGGAATCTGATGCCCTCTTCTGGCACGGAGGCGTGCATGCAGATAGAGCACTCATAAAATAAACATAATCTTAAAAAAAAATAATGCTTGACTTCTCCTGTATTATGACATCTGGGATGTGCCTTAATTAAAAGTACAAATAGTTTAGGTCTGGTGGGCAAAGAAGCATTTCCTGAAAACACAGACCTCCTAGCTGCCAGTTTCAATAACAAAACAGAACAGCTGCCAGTCACTCTGGATCAATGAAGAAAGGAAACCCAAGTAAAAAGTAACTAAGAAAAGAAACTCCCAGGTAAATCAATGTACCCAACACCAGGACTAAGGGGGTAGAAGACCAGCCTATGCTAGTCAGAGAACATGAGCAGCAAACTGAATGACAGAAATAAGACTGGGAGGTTGATGCAAAACAAAGGAATGTACATGCAATCCACGATATACCAGGACACACAGAACCAAGGGAACCAGGGAGCACCAGAGCAGCCTGGAGGGAGACTTCAGTGGGTGTAAGGCTTGCCACAGAAATGGGAAGAACTGAATTCAGTCCACAGCACCCACACAGAAGTCAGGTGTAGGAGCACGTGCTCATTATCCCAGCCCTGGGGAGGCAGAGACAAGCAGAGTCCCGGAGCTTGCTGACCAGCCCCAGGAAGAGGTTGTCCCAGGGAGAGGACTGCCTCAAAACCCAAGAGGACAGCTCCCGAGGGCGACTGCCAGAGGCTGGCCCCTATCCACACTGGCCCCTATCCACACATGCTCCTGCACACTCCCAAAGAGAGAGCAAAGGGACGGAGGGAGGGAGTAAGGGGGAAGGAGCGAAGGGAAAACTGGCTGAATAAAAATATAACTGTTGGGGCTGGAGTCATAGGTCAGAAGTTTCTTGTTATGCTTCCAAAGGCCCTAAGTTCGATTCCCAAAACTCACACCAGGCACAACCACCTGTAACTACAGGTGACCTGATGCTGCTCTCTTCTGACCTTTGCAGGCAGGCAGGCAGACACACACACACACACACACACACACACACACACACACACACGCACAGAAAGAGAGAGAGAGAGAGAATCTTTCAAAAATAAATGTCAATATATAAATATCAAAATAAAAAAAAATCAAGGAGCGAGTGCCAGAATCTGCCAGTGGAAGTGGGAATGCCACAATCAGAGCCTTCTGTGCCTGTCTACACCTTCCCTCCTCCAGCTCCTCCCACACTGCTCTCCTCTCTCATCTCCAGGACAAATGAGGTACATGGCCACCCCAAGATATTTCTACACACTTTTCCTTCCACGGGAATGGCAGGTCTCCCTTCTCTTAAACTCTACCTCTGGTGCAGAGCCTATTCAAACCCCACTTCTTCTCTGAATGGCATCTTCCTGGAAGAGCTTACTGTCCTCTGTCACTATTTAGAATGCCTGGAGTGTTGACTGTCCCTTGGCTATTAGCATATACTGTTTTGTGTTGTGAAGTATCACTCTCCTCCCCCTACCACCTTTGAGGCTGGGTCTCATGAAACTCAGATTGCTCTAGCTTACTTCAGAGCCAAGTATGGCCCTCAGCTTCTGACTGTCCCTCCTCAGCCTCCCAAGCACTGGGCTTGCAGCCATCACACCTGATTTATAGAGTACTAAGCGTCCAGCAACCACCTCTGGCTTGTGTGGTACTGGGTTTACAGCTGTCACACCTGGCTATTGGGGATCAAACCCAGAGCTGGTGCATGCTAGAGAAGCACTACCAGCTGAACTATATCTGCAGCCATGGTTTATTATATCTCCTAATAAAATGGTTAACTCATTATACGTCTTTTAGATTATGTACAAACTTTATCACTCACATTAATAACTTTTGATATACATTTTAATTTCACACCAACATGGGCTGGAGAGGTAGTTTGGAGGATAAGAGCACTGGCTGCTCTTCCAAAGGTCCTGAGTTCAATTCCCAGCAACCACAGGATGGCTCACAACCATCTATAATAGCATCTGGTGCCCTCTTCTGGCCTGCATGTACAGAGCACTGTATACATAATAACTAAATCTTAAAATTTTTTATACCAACTACACACAAAATACTAACAGTTATAAAGCCAGCCTGAGACTGTGTACTTGCAATCAGGGAGCCTACCATTTATTCCAGGGAGTCAGTAAAAATCATATATATAAAATAAATACATGTGTCCAAGGAAAGACAGAGGTGAAGACAGTCTATTAGATGGCCATATGAAGAACGTGTATCATTAATACAGCAGAAAAAGAAGGTAAGCTAAGTCATAAGAGAAAACAAGAAATAAAACAATGGGGAGCAGGTGGGGCAGGATCTTGCCATATTCGCCAGGCTGGCCTGAAACTGACAACCCTCGAAACTTAGCCTCTCAGGGGTTAGAATTACAGGTGTGTCACCACCACTGGCCAAGGAATAAGGTTTAAATCGAGTCCTTTAAAAAACCAGGATTCACGTGAAAAATAAAAATACATTTCAAATGAAATGACAATGAAAATATCAGAATTATGACATGGGGCTCAAGTGGAAGGTGGCTTGTGTAGTTGGCATGAAAAAGGCTGGTTCAGTCCCCAGCACTCCATAAGCTACATGAGGTGGCACACAGCTAGCTGTACTCCCAGCACTCTGGAAGGAGGATCAAGAGTTCAAGGTCAGCTTTAGCCATATCGTGAGTTGGAAGCCAACCTGGAGTACACCAGACCTCTTCTCTAATTAATTAATTAGAATTAAAAAATGAAATTGTTAATTAATTAATTAATTAACAATTTCATTTTTTAATTCTTTATTAATTACACTTTATTCATTTTGTATCCCCCCTGTGGTTCCCTCCCTCCTCCCGTCCCAATCCCTCCCTTCCTCCACCCTCTGCATGCATGCCCCTCCCCAAGTCCACTGATAGGGGAGGTCTTCTTTTCCTTCCTTCTGATCCTAGTCTCACAGGAGTGGCTGCAACAAACAATAGAAGTGAACCAAAGAAAAAGAGAGAAGGGTGGCCTTAAAGGCACTGACCTAAGCTTTCACTTTAAGTAGTTCAAGAAAAAGAGCTAGATAAACTTACAGTAAGTGGTAGAACATTCTTTAAATAGTGGAATGAGATAACAATGAGCAGACAATAGAGAACACTGATGAAACCAAGTTATCCTTTGAACAGTTAAATCAAATCGATAAGATATGTTACTCAAAAACAAGAAGGGCAAGAATAAAATACAAATTGCCACTATCAATGAAAATGCGAGCATCAATACAAATTTCAATCAGTGCAGATTCCACAAGTGTTACAAGCCAAACATAACAGGTGTGGTGGCACACAGCTGTAATTCCAAGCAGTTAAGCAGCTCAGGTGAGGAAAATTCAAGTTCAAGGCCAACCTGAAAGACATCACAAAATCCTATCTCAAAAATCCAAAGGATGGGGCTGAAGAGATGACTCAGCAGTTGAGAGAGCATGATGTCTTCACAAAGCTAAAGTTCAGTTCCCAGTACTCACACTAGGAAGCTCACTGGTCATGCCTGGAACTCCAGGTCCAAGGGAATCTAAGCAGCCTGTGGCCTCTACAGGTAACTGCAGTCATGTGCATGGACCTACCCACAGACACACATAGATAAATATACATAATTAAAAATAAATTTTTACTGGAGAAAAAAGGAAATATGAAGTCTTTTAAAAACACAACTGAGCATAAGAAGAAACAGATATCTGAATAGCCCTGTATCTTTACAAAAATACAAAACTTAAAGCTCTCTCACAATGAAAGAAAACTGACCCAAAGCAAGGCACTTTAATCCCAGCACTCTGCAGACACAGGAAGTGAATCTCTGAGGGTTCAAGGCCAGTCTAGTCTACATAGTGAGTTCCAGGACAGCCAGAATTACATAGAGAAACCCTGTCTCAATAAAAGGAAAGAAAGGAAAGAAGGAATGAAAAAGTGAAGGTAGGAAGGAAATGGAGAGAGAAAAGAGGAGAGGAGAGAAGAGACAAGGAAAGAACAGATTTTAAATATTGCTTACAGTAACATAAAAAATATAAACTATTCTGGGATAAACACTGAAGTTGTTGCAAAATTTCATTACTGGAAACACACAAAAAAAGCACTGCTGATAGAAATGTAAGAGGTCCTAAATAAAGGTCGACATGCATCTTATTTAAAGGAGTGGGCACTGTTAAAAGCTGGTTTCTCCCAGTTGCTTCTCACGATCAACAAAATCTCACCCGAATTCCCAAATCCTCTTCTGTGAATAACAAAATCCACGAAGAGTTACAAAGAGCCTGGACGAGGCACAAAATAAAAGTGCAAGCATCAACTGCTGGATTGTTTTGTTTGAAAAACACAGCCAGCACCAAGCATGGTAATGCACAATTGTAGGCCAGTGCTTGAGAAGTGGAGGCGGGAGGATCAGATCAAGAACAGCCTTGACTGCAGAGCAAGCTGAAGGCCAGCCTGAGCTGCTCGAGACATAAAAGATGGAAGGTTCACACCACCTGACTCGAGAACTTTCCGTGACGTTACAATTATCAAACTGCATAGCAGACACCTGAAGATAAACAAGTAGATGATGGAACAGAAAGTGATACAAAAATAGACTCATTTGTCTATAACCAAGTGACTTTCTGAGAAGGGGCCAAAGCTGTTAATTCTTCTGAGCAGATGTTTCCAGAACAGCTGTGTAAGCTGGATGGGGGAGAGCCTGCATCCACCTTTTACCATACACAAAGCCAATTAGAAACGAACATGTATTTATATGTAAAGCTAAAACATGTTTTTCAGAAGATAACATAGAGAATTTTCTTTAGGAACTTGAGGTTATCAAAAAGGAACCCTAACGGGCTGGGGAATGGCTCAATCTATAAAGCGCTTGCCTTGGAAAGCATGAGGAACTGAGTTTGAGCCCCAGAACACACATGAAAAATGCCAGGTGTGATCTGTCACACTCCTGCAATAGTGTACTTGTTGAAGTCACAGAAGAACTTCAGGAACTGGAGCTCTTCTTCCACACTCAGTGGGACTGGGGTGCTAAAGTCAGGTTCACAGGCTTGTGTAACGAGCACCCTCCCCTGATGACCATTCTCACTGGCCCCACTTTTGGTTTTAGCCTTGAACCTTCCATCTCTATAGTGCTGAGATTACAGATGCGCACCACTATACTAGCCCTGGTCTTTGTGTTATATGAGCGATGTATGTGTGTGTGTGTGTGTGTGTGTGTGTGTGAGAGAGAGAGAGAGAGAGAGAGAGAGAGAGAGAGGTGTGCACCCATTTGTATGAAGGTACCCAGGGTCTGGGAGTGAGGGGGGCAGTGTCAGGTGTTTTTCTACCACTCTCTGACTTGTTTTGGCTTGTTTTTAGACAGGCTCTCACTATGTAGCCCTGACTGTCCTAGAACTCTCTGTATAGACCAGGGTGATCTTGAACTCACAGATCTCTCTCTGTATCTGTTCCGAGTGTTGGAATTAAAGGTGTGTGCCAGTACACCCAGCTTGCCTTGTTCATTTGAGAGTTTCTTACTATACCTAGAGGAAGGCTCGTATCCAGCAAGCCCCAGAGAGCCTCCTGACTCTACCCTTAACAGTGTTAGGGTTACAATTATGCATATGACCACACCTGATTTTTACATGGCTGTTGGGGATTTGAACTCACACTTTCATGTTTTTATAGCTAACACTCTTCCCTGCTCACTCATATGCCCAACCCTGGCTCTGTATTTTAAAGTACAGTTTTAAGTCGCAATTTGTGATATATATAATACTACAGCAAACTTTTACTCCTAGCACTAGGGAAGAAGAGGCAGGTAGAGCTCTGTGAGTTCAAGGCCAGCGTGGTCTACATAGTGAGTTCCAGACCAGCAAGAGCTACACAGGAAGAACTTGTCTTAAAAAAAAAAAAAAAGTTGGCCAACTCACCAGATTGCCTCTGTGGGGCGTGGGGCATGTGTATGCATATGTGTGTATGTGTGTGTGTGTGTTCTGCTCCCAGTATTTTGATAACCTCTTACATTTCTGATGCTTCTGCTCCTGCATGGCTGCATGGAGTGAGAGCAGTAGGAAAGTGTTCCGAGAGGAGAGCACCCAGAGGGCCCCAGAGCTTCATTGACATTTTTCCTTGAAGACTGCTAGAAGCAAGCCCTGCTGCTGGGGGCCATCGTGTTCGCATCAGGCACCTGCTTCAGGGTGACATCAACTCACTCTTTGGCAGAACTACCAGAAGCAGCTGTTCCATGTTCACCCATGTAGGGAGGCCGCTGGCTGCATTCCCAGTGTCCTCTGACTGATCTCTCCAGGGCTGTTCCCACTTCAGCTGCCCCAGGGCTTCTCACAAAGGTTCTCGGGCTTGGTGTGGAGAATCTACGCCCTTTATTCTCTGTCTAGCCTGGGTTGGGAACGTTTCTTCCAACCTCTGTCTAGTTCTATCCGCCTTTCACACTGCAGAATTTCCCACAATCTACAGTTCACCAGCAGGTCTTTCTGTTTTCTAATGCTGCCATGTATCATTTGCTATTTTAGTGTGGCTAGAGAACAGAGGACTGATAAACAAGAGCATTTGATTTCCTACTCAGGGATGGAGGCCGGGAGAAAGGCCTCAGATTATACAAGCAGCATATGTATATGGCAGGAAATTTAGACAGTAAATGCTTAGCTAAAAATTCCAAGACAGCCACCACTTGGGTGCATACTTATGTCTCCCACCCCCTCTCATTTTTAAGACAGCATCTCACTATGTGGTCTAGATTGGTTTCCAAGTCTCAGTCCTCCTTCTTGCCTCAACCTCTGGAATGCTAAGACTCGGGCCACCACACATGGCTTACTTCTGCTTTCGCTTATTTACAAACCATTGATACCAACTTTTCCATTGATCTGCTAACTTGAAAGGAGGGACATTTAGAAACGTGTGGATGTCAAACATATCTCTCACCTAGAAAGAGCTGTCTGAGGGATTTAGGGGGAAGGAGAAACAACATTAGGGTGGTAAAGTAATGCTGGAGCAGGAACTGGGGTGGGGTGTCATTCTTGCTTTTACCAGCTATTACCACTTTATTAGAAAAAGCTGAGGAACACAACCAATATACTGACTTGTGCTTAGGAGAACGTGGCTGAAGACACGGGTAGCAGTTTTCACATCTGCTAAGGTTTCTCTCATACTTCTCCATCTGACTGTAACCAAAAGTTCTGAATGCATAACAAGCTATGTTTATTTCATCGGTATCTGCTTTCAATGAAGAAATTCTTATGTTCATATTTCTTTGCTTATGTGGCCAGTTTTAAACAGCTTTCTGAATGTGTCTTCATCTCATCTGGTCTCTGAAGCACTTGGAAAACTCAAAGAACATTGAATCCTTTCAATATCTCCTTCATCCCAATCTACCAGTCAGTCAATTGACAGAACTATTTGCCCAAACTTACGTGCCTCTTAAATGGTAGACTTGGGGATCAAATTCACATGGCATGGGTGTTTCACTCTTCAAACTTCAAATAAAAGGACTAAGGGGCCAAATGTTAGGTAGGAGCCTGTGCTTGACAAAGAAAAGCTGGGCTGGGGGACAACTCAAGGGATAAAGGACTTCCCACACAAGCATGAGGACCAGAGTCCAGGTCCCAGCACCCATATAAAAGACAGGCAATGTGGCCTGTCTATAAACTGAGCTTGGGAGACAGAGATAGGGAATTCTCCAAGGCAAGCTAGCTAGCTAGACTAAGCAAATCAGCAAGTTCCAGGGTCAGTGAGACTCTGGCTCAGTAAACAATGCAAAGATCAATCAAGGAAGACATCTGACATCCATCTCTGTCCTTCACACACATTCATGTGCAAGCACACCCACATACATGCAAACACTGTATGTCCATGCACATATAACATACACACACACACACACACACAGAGAGAGAGAGAGAGAGAGAGAGAGAGAGAGAGAGAAATAAATAAATGCAAAGAGCTGTGTGGCCAAGCGACTTAAGCAGACTTCAGTCTGTTTCACAATACAGATTTTTGATACTCAGCTTTTTGTCCTATAAAATGAAGATAAAGGGCACAACAAAGATGAGCGACAACATGGCTCATTAGTAAAGACACTTTCCTCCCAGGGACGGCAAACTCAGTTCAATCCCTGGTTCTCCATGGCGGAAGGAGAGAAATGACTGCCATAAGTTGTCCTCAAAGGATCCTCCTCTTGAGTGCTGTGGCACTCTTGTAAATACACACACACACACACACACACACACACACACACAATTTAAAGATGTAATGAAGATAATAATGATATATGTATATTGTAAGATTATTGTAAGGCTTGAATAAGATATTCCACAGAGTTGGCAGGCACTGTGTTAGCATTAATCAACAATAATTCATCCATATTTGCAGAGTTAGATCCACTTAGCCTTTAAATACATAGGAAAGGAAGGTCAATGCTGAAAGCACAGCGAAGTAAGTGAACTCTCCAGTCCATATCCAAAGTCTACAGTTGTGTTTTAGTTCTTAATGAATAATTGAAGGATTCTGATGGCACTGTGGGTGGACAGTAAAAGTCTTTGTGGTCAGAGGCAGCAGTAAGAATGTTGCTTCCTGTGTCTCACTTTCTCCCCTTATGAAGCATGGAAATGGCAGCATCACACTCTGTTTATGGAGCATGCTGTGGTCTCTGATGCAAAGCACTGCACATCTGTGCCCTCTACGCCCAGGCCTCACACAAATGCAGCCTTTGTGTAAGGCGCCAAGCACCTGGCCTCCCTGTTCCGGGGGGCTCTCTAGGCTTCCAAAAGGCACCAATGCCAATTTGCATGTTTTACTCAAAACTGGAGGTTTTAAAATGAAATGCAAACCATGAAGAGTCTTCTCTAGTCTCTTCCCTTTTCGAGATCATTCTCCCATCTCCCCATCCTTACCACGCATGTTCTCAGTTTCTTCTTGAAATCTCCTCTAGACAGGACCCATTATGACCCACTTGTTTTCTGTTTCCTATCGTAGCAGACCTCGATGCAGTCCGGCCTCTTGAAGGACTAAGCAAGCCCATTGCAGCTTCGGATTAGCAGGCCTGCGCTGGGGCTGAGGAATCTGCAGTTAACAGCTGCCTCAGAGGTTCTCGGAGCCTGTGCCTGGAGACGCTGTGTGTGACGGACATGACAGATACAGACTTTGGATGCAGCACAGAAACAAACGTGAGGATGCTCAGTGCACTACTTGTCCCTGAGGGTGGCTCCACCTGCCTCCAGCTTGATCCCTATGCCTCCTACCCTCAAGCCACACAATCGGTGGAAGAGGTGGGGAGGGGCACAGAGAAAAGTCCTCAGAAGGCCCTGCCGCATAGCGTACATACAGGCTGGGCAGGTACTAGGAGTAAAGTGCATAGGCCTCACAGACCAGATGGAAGCCAGGCTGAAAGCCAGAGCTGGGGCTGGGCACACAGGACGGGGAATGCTGCCTCCCCTGCATGCCACATGGCCTGTGCACAGCAAGACTGTTCTCATTATTCTTTGGCTCACATGTCATGTCTCATGTGTGTCACATGAGCTCACTGCTGGTTCTGGAAAGTTTTTTTGGTCTTAAAAGTTTTTAAGTGGCTCCATGGCCAAAGCGTTAATCCAGCCACGGAAACTAGAATGCCATTCACTTCTTTGCTGTGTATACTGCTAAGTCTTGCCTTCTGGGTTTTTGGAAGGGCTGCAGACACATGGGTCTTACTTAAAGTGCAGAGAGATGAAGGTCCTCCAACCTCCCCTCACTCCTCTTCCCCCTCACCCAAGAACAAGGCCAGGCTCATTCCTAAGGCTTTTCCCCAGCAACTGGTCCCTCCCATTGTTCCTCTGAGTCCTAATCTTGTTTTGTCCCCCCACCAAAAACAAAACAAAACAGGGTTTATCTGTTGTAGACTTGGCTGTCCTGGACTTTGCAGAACAGGCTGGCCTCCAGTTCATATCGATCTGCCTACCTCTGCCTCCCTAAATGCTGGGATTACAGGCATGAGCCACCATGCCCAGCTTGTCTTTTTATTTTTTAAGGCAGGAACTCACTGTGTAGATAAGGCTGGCCTCAAACTCACAGATATCTGCCTACTTCTGTCTCCTGAGTACTGGGATTAAAGGTGTGCACCACCATATCTGGCTTATTTTGTCTCTTAATTTCTTGAAGTATAATGAGTGTACATAAAATGAAGTGTATACATGTAATGTTTTGAAAAATCACAACCCACACATTCACGTCTCTACAGAGAACAACTTTAGAGATGTGGGTTACATGGGCACGCACACTGCTATTGTCCCAGAACGTTCTTTCCTAGCCCCCGCCCCCACCCCACCCCCGCCTCAGCTCTAGCAATCTCTCCCTGGGTCTTATACGTCTTCACTGTTTTGATTTCCTTTATAAGAGTCATTAGCTTTTCTTCCTTTTTATTGTTGGGTAATAAATATTCAATCATATGAACATAACACAAAGTATTTATCCATTAGTCAATCGTTATGTGTCTGCGTTGTTTTCAATCTGGGACTTTGTAAATAAAATCCCCACAAATATGCTTGTACAAGTCTTTTTCTGCATGTGTGTTTTCATTCCTGATGGGTAAATGCTTAGGAGTTGGACTCTGGGTAATCAGCTATGAGCATGGTCAGCTTGCTGGGACATTGATAAACCTTTCTCAAAATGGCTGTGCTATTTTACACTCTCTCTCACAACATACTGGTGTTCCAGTGGCCTTATATCCTTGCTCATGTCACTTATATCCTTGCTCATGTCAATGCTGACGTTTTCTTTTTAATCTTTTTTTTTTTTTTTTTTTTTTTTTTTTTTTTTTTTTTTTTTTTTTTTGCTTGTTTGTTTTGAGGGGAAAGTTGAAATAGGAGAGTTTACATAGAGTCTCACTGTGTAGCCAGGACTGGCCTCAACATGGAATTAGCCATCTTCTCACTTTGGCCTTTAAACACTATGCTTAGTTTTTGCGGTTTCAGCCATCTGGAAATTTGAATTCTCCAGATGACTCTGATGTTGAGAAACTTTTCAAGAACTTTTCGGCAAAAGGAATCTTTTTTTGTCTTTCTGGTATATCTGTATCTGTGGTGTATGTGCTTGCATGGTGCATGTTTGTATGCATATATGTGCATCTGCGTGTGTGTGCGTGTGTATGTGTGTTGGGGGGACTCAGGGTTGACATCACGGTCCGCCTCAATCACTTTCTACCTTATTCATGGAGGCAGGATCTCTCACTTGATCCCGGAACTCACTGATCTGACAAACCTCCCCTTGCTCTGCCTTCTGAGCACTGAAAGTACCGAAGAGCTCTCACATCCAGCTGACAGTTATGTGGGTTCTGAGGATCGAACTCTAGTCTTCATGCTAGTGCAGCAAATCCTTTTAGCCCCTAACCCATCTCCCAGCCTGAAATATCTTTTATAAAGCTTATTTCTAGGATGTTCAAGTCTTCTTCCCATTTTTCACTGGATTGTTCATATTTTTGTTAATTTTAGAGATGTTTATATATTCTGAGTCCTTTAACAGACAGATTTTTTTAAATCTGTGACTTACATGCAGTTTCTTAATAAGGTGTTTTAATGAGTAAAGGCTCTATTTTATTTAGTTTTATTTTATGTTCATTAGTGTGAGAGTGTTAGATTCTTTGTAAATGGTGGTACAGACAGTTGTGAGCTGCCATGTGGCCTGTGGGTGCTGGGAATTGAACCCGGATCCTTTGGAAGGACAGACAGTGCTCTTAACCGCTGAGCCAGCTCTACAACCCCAAGTAAAGGCTCTTTTTGAGACAGGGTCTTGCTACCATGCAGGCTGACCTCAAACTTGTCATCCTTCAGAGCAGCCTTCTGAATGCTGGGGTTCAAATGATTATGAAAAGGGTAAAAAAAAAATTAATACAAATAACTTTGGACACAGCATTTTTATTATATTTTCTTAACTTGAGCCAACAAGTACAAATATTAAAGTCCAGCTTGTTTCACAATTATATCATAAACAATTATGAAAGAGCTTTCTATGAATCTGAGAATTGAGAGTCACAGAAAGTGGGAACCAGGATTTTCATAGAAAAGGGGAAAGTGGCATGCTGGGGCCGGCACACACTAGCTTATAATAACTGATCCTTACTGCCCTGTGGGCAACGCTACACTGGCAGACTGACATTGGTCATATAAAAGGGGTTTTCACGCCCTGGATAACTGGCGTTCACGTGAATGTGTGGATATGGGTGCCCACACATACACACGCAGAAGGCAGAGGAAGATAATGGTTCTTTTCCTGTCACTCTGTCCTTTATTGCCTTCAGACAGGGTCTCTCTCTGAAGTAAAAACTTAGCTAGCCAGGAAACTCTCGGGATCTGCCTGTCTCTACTGCATGTGCCAGGTTTATAAGCATATGAATGCTGGGAACCTGGCTCAGGTCCTCAGGCTTGCATTAAACAAGCAAGCTAATCCACTGGGCCCCAATCAGATATGTTATTCTCCAGTGGGCTGGTCATTAAACACTCAGCAGCATGTCACTGGGCGGGAATGAAGGTTACAGCAAGCAAAGGAAGCTGGAATAAGCCCTGTGGTGCTGGGACAGACTTGGAGACACCGTACATATACATATACTTCCTGGCTCTCTCTGCTGAAGGAGCCTAGAAACAACGAAAAGCAAATGGCAATAACCAGGGTCTAGCACAAATCTTAGTTTTTAAACACTATTCCTTCCTTAAAAGAAGCAGGACTTTAAGAAATGGTTTATCCTTCAACTGGAATAAGGATCAAACCTGTAAGAGAAGGGGCCAAAAAACCACAGAAGTGTCCAAAGAGTGGTGGGGATACAGCAAGTGTCCAGTTTAAAGGAATTCCTCAAATGTGAGGCAACTTGAGCATCAAGGTTAGCAGTGATGCTAACATAATTCACTGGATAAATCCATGAATCTCATGTAGACAGATATGGCCTAACGCCTCTGTGAAGAACCAGTCTTTCTGACACCTTGATTCTAGCCCAGGGAACCCCATTTTGGACTTTCTGACCTCCAAAATGTGGAAGAGTACTATTTCAGTTTACTTTGTGGTAATTAGTTTCAGCAGGTTGCTAACAAAGACACTTTCACCAAAGGACCAAAGTTTCCACAGGAGAACCTCACATCCCAGCCCTCCTGGTGCTGAGAGTAACTCACCATTTCCTCTGCAACGTTCCTGCCAGAAATGTGCTCTCTGAACCTACCCATAAAGAAACAATCACACCCAAACTGAGGGCCATTCTGCAAAGTAACTGTCCTGTATTCTTCAAAAGTGTCCATCATAAATGATGGAGGCTTGGGAAATGCTCCAGATTAAAGGCGACTACAGCAACTTAACTAAATACAGTGTTAGGCCCTCGATGGGAAACATTTTCCCCATTATAAAGGAGAGAATTTATTTGGACAGTTAGAAAAAATGTTTGATGTTAGCATATAATACTATCTTTATATTATTTCCATTTATTTATTCATTCATTCGTTTATTTATTTATTAATTTTTTAGGTAGGGACTCAAAATTCCCAATCTCCCAGCCTCAGTCTTCTGAAATTATAGGTATGCAATACCCCACCTGGCCTTCCAGACTTCTATCAATCACAGGACTGTGACTATGTGAGAAGGCACCCATCTGCTTAGAAAGCACTATGGAAATGTTATGGAGAAAAGCAAAACTGCGCCTGACCTTTTATTTTTAGAGGTTCAGGGGATGGGGAGAATGTGCACATTTGGTCCCATCAACTTGGGAAGGCTGAGACAGGAAGATGGCTCAGACCTGGGAATGTGAGGCCAGTCTAGATGCACAACAAGACCACTTCTCAGAAAGCGGGGCAGGGTGAATTAAGGCTGTAGCTCAATAATACAGCACTTGCATAGAAAGAGGGGGACTTGGGCTGCGGTACAGCACAGTTGGTAGAACACTACTAAAGTGCACATAGCCCCAGGTTCGATTCCCTGCACACCATGAAACTAGATCTGGAGATATACTTCAGAAATCCCAGCACAGGTAAATGCAGGAGGATCTTACATTGAAGGCCATCCTCAGCTATACAGCAAGTTTGAGGTCAACATCAGCTACATGAGACCCTGTCTGAAAGAAAGAAAGAAAGAAAGAAAGAAAGAAAGAAAGAAAGAAAGAA
>NW_026596040.1:38053290-38057372 GCF_907164565.1 Psammomys obesus | reverse complement strand
AGAAAGAAAGAAAGAAAGAAAGAAAGAAAGAAAGAAAGAAAGAAAGAGGAGTGGGAGAGGAAAAAAATATGAAGAATATAGGTAAAGAGTACCTGGGACTTTTCTGTGCTGTTGTTGCAACTTTTTTGGAAATCTAAAATTATTTTTTAAAATTTTTATTTATTTATTTTATATATTTGAATGTTCTATATGCATGTACATCTGCATGGCAGAAGAGAACATCAGATCCCCTTATAGATGGTTGTGAGCCACCATGTGGTTGCTGGGAATTGAACTCATGACCTCTGGAAGAGCAGACAGTGCTCTTAACCTCTGAGCCATCTCTCCAGCCCCTAAAATTATTTTTAAGGTTAGAATGAATTATAACAAAATATTTCCCATGAAAAATAAAAAGACAAGTGACAAACAGGAGGATAGCAGCATCTAATGAGGAAGTGATAAACAAGAATGTAAAGTCACTCACACCAGAGGAACAGCCAGTTTTCTTCAAATGACTAAGGTACAGAAGCAAGCAGCTCTATAAGAAGATAACCAAATGGCCAATGAGCAAATGTGCACACTTGCTTGTTTGTGACAGGGAGGCTGGCCTCCCACTCAGGATCCTCCCACCTCAACCTCCCAAGTGCTGGGGTTACATCTGTGTGCTCACCGTGAATAAGCATTTTTAAGTAGGAGAATTATTCTTAGCTATCAAAAAGATTGCTGACAAATTAGACATAATTTTTCAGGCATCATACAGAGAACAGTTGAGTATCTCCAACAATGGTGGGGAAGTATAGAAAAATAGTCACTGTCATTTGCTGCTGGCACAATCTTTGAGAAAAGAAAATCACAACATCCATGAAAATTTTAACTCCATACGCCTTAAGAATTCATATCATACAAGAGTAACAGCATAAAATGAAAAGACGCACACAGCCGTTCACCGAACACTGTCATGACAAGTACCTAATCAGCCTGATGCCTGGCAACGAAGTTTTAAAGAAAATTAACCACAAGTGGAAAAACTGAACAACTATAAGAGAATATGCACCATCCTAAGAATAGTCACTGTATAGCATTACAGGAAAAAGGAAAGGTGTTTATATGTAAGCCCATCTGTGTTGGTGTAGATTACAGGGCACAGAAACACACACACACACACACACACACACACACACACACACACACACACAGTAGCCCAGCTTTCTGATGGAGTTCCAATGGCAGAACTGGACACGGTGCAGAAAGTACTCCACACTTTACTGAGTGCCAACTAGCTACATATGGTGAACTCCTGGTCCCTGTTCACTTCACAGAGCCACAGATTGAACAGATTTCATACTCAGAAATGGCTAATGGTCAGTGTTACCTATCTAATCTCCAAATTTCAGAAGAAAATTTACAAGTCCCCAGGGAGAGGGAATCTAAGAATTGAGGGAGAGTGTCTCGATTCCCAAGGAACATTAAACCAACCGGTGTTGGTGCCGACACTCTCCCAATTGACAGGAACATGCTGGGCTAGCCATGGTGGTTCAAGCCTATGATCCCAGCATTTGGGAGGCTGAGGAGAAAGGATTAACGCAAGTCTGAGACCAACCTGGGCTATAGAGAGATTAAAACCCCATCTCAACTGACTACTTCGTTTTTTATTATTGTTGTATGGTCATTGGTGTTTTGCTTGCATGTGTGCCTATGTGAGGGTGTCAGAAGCCCTGGAAGTGGAGTTACAGACAGGTGTGAGCCGCCATGGTGCTGGGAACTGAACCTGGGTCCTCTGGAAGAGCAGTGCTCTCAACCACTGAGCCATCTCTCCAGCCCCTTGATTAATTAATGTTTAAATACATTAGTAAATACAATCAAAGGTCTGACAGTTACCGAACAGGAGCATGACATCATAGGGAAAATCTGGGCTGTGCCAACATTCTCATCCGGGTTTGTGGCATTCCCTGAAAATCTCCCAAATTTGGCCCCTGATCTTGCCCCATAAGTCTGAGGAGGCAGGCAAGCACAGAGAAACAGCCCTTCTTAGGACCAGAATGAAGTGCCCATATGTAGGACCAAGGGAAGATAGAGACACCAACCTCATCTGTGCAGACACCAAGAGAGCCAGCTAGGAAGACCAGCCAG
The DNA here is from genome assembly GCF_907164565.1 of Psammomys obesus. Classification (NCBI taxonomy): domain Eukaryota; kingdom Metazoa; phylum Chordata; class Mammalia; order Rodentia; family Muridae; genus Psammomys; species Psammomys obesus. The sequence goes on along the minus strand of NW_026596040.1, from coordinate 38,055,263 downwards.
TGTTCTGCCACTCCAGCCAAAAGCAAACACAGCGGGAGCCAGCGGGGGAGGGGCAGGCAGTGGAGAAGCAAATCAGAACAAAGTGTGACAATATGTACAGATGATTACAGAGATGATACCAACATCACAAAGAAACCTACTACCAAGGATGCTAACTAGAAACTAGGTAATTGAAGAACAATGACAACAACCAGGAGTTAGGAATCCAGGTCAAAGCTAAGACAATGCCCAGAGTCGCTGCACCAACTGATACGCATTCCTTCTCAGTCCGTAGGAAAGGCTGGAGCCCAGTCCACAGAAAGCCCAACTACTCCTCCCTGTCACATCCCCTCTACAGCACTGCCTTACAGCTCTGAAGACCTTCAACGCATCATGCTACGTGAAGGAGGTGACTAATAAGAAGAATAAATCTACTTTTTTTTTTTTTTTTTCATTTGAGACAAGATCGTGGATGGCCTGAACTCTATGAAACCAGGCTGGACAGAGCTGAATTCACAGAGATCCACCTGCCTCTGCCTCCCCGGTGCTAGGATTAAACATTTATTTATTTACTTACTTATTTATTTATTTATTTATTTATTTATTTATTTATTTATTTATTTATTTATTTAAAGATTTATTTAATTGCAGGGTGATGATGGTACATGTTTCTAATCCCAGCCAGCCTGGTCTACAGAGAGTTCCAGGACAACAAGGCTACACAGTCTGGGAGGGGGGTAGGATTTATTTAATTATATTTACGTGTGTCTGCATGAGGGGCCCTCGAAATCCAAAAGTGGATGTTGGAGTCTAAAGGCAATTGTGAGCTTCCTGGTGTGAGACTGGCATCCAAGCGCCAGTCTCAGATGAGGTAGGAAACACTTTTTTCTTTTCTTGTTTGCTTGTTTGTTTTGATTTTTGAGACACCGTTTCTCTGAGTAGCCTTGGCTGTCTTTGACTTGCTCTGTAGACCAGGCTGGTCTTTACCTCACAGCGATCCACCTGCCTCTGCCTCCTGAGTGCTGGGATTACAGGCATGCACCACCACACCTGGCCAGGGCAAGCCATTTCTACAGCCCCTTTTCTCATTTTTTTAAGACAGAAATCTCATGAAGCTCTGGCTGACCTCAAACTCTCTGTAGGGGAAAGGACCTTGAACTTGTGATCCTCCTCAGCAATTCATTGTTTACCTAGCTTTAATTGTAGTAAGCCTTAAGAAACTACTTAGGGTGGGATCGGCAGGGGAGGAGGGAGGGGCTTATGGGGGGATACAAAATGAATAAAGTGTAATTAATAAAATAAAAAATAAAAGATTTAAAAAAAAAAAAAAAAAGAAAGAAACTACTTAACTGTGTGGACAGCAACTGCAGGTTGGAAGAAATAACCTCTACCACACACCTGCTAACTGAAAAACCTTTGCTCAACTTTTTACTCTAAGAAACTGTGAGTTAATACAATATATTTCCTGTTCATAAAAACAAGCTTTGTCCTAAGATAAAACAGGCCTGCGCATACTGATTTTCATTCTTAGGGACCTCCACCCCTGGACTCATCAATCTGAACTTGGGTGTTCCCAGGCAACGGTGGGTTTATAATCTTCTTGTGAACCAAAAATTATTCAGAGCTACTTATCAATCAATCACAAAGTACAAAACATCCCATTTCCTAAGCATTCCAGAATCAAAGGGTCTGTGCGCTTTCCTAGAGTTTGTGGTCCTAAGGTGCTACGGTACTAAAACGTCTTAGAGAGAAGCCACATAATGAATTTCCACCTCTACAGTGAACTGAGGCCTAGATTACAACATGGCCAAAGACTAGCTGGCTATGAGGGCACATGCTCATAAATCCCAGGGCTTGAGGGACTGAGGCAGGAGAACCGCTCTAAACCCTACCTCAAAACAAAACAAACAATTTGACCAAAGTCTTAATTTTTAAATTTCATGTTAGTTTATTTATTTATTTATTTATTTATTTATTTATTTATTTATTTATTT
>NW_026596040.1:38020660-38053280 GCF_907164565.1 Psammomys obesus | reverse complement strand
TTTATTTATTTATTTATTTATTTATTTATTTATTTATTTATTTATTTTTGAGGCATGACCTTGTTAGCTCAGGCTGGCCTCACTCTGCATAGACTCTTCATACCTGTTTTCTGTTTTGTTTTGTTTTGTTTTTCCTTTTGGGGGGATAGGGTTGGTTGTTTTTTGGTTTTGTTGTTGCTGTTGTTGTTTTGGTTGTTTTCCTTTTTAAAAACAAGGCCTCCAGGCCAAGCACAGTGGCGCATGCCAGTAATCCCAGCACTCAGAGAGGGAGAGGCAGGCAGATCTCTGTGAGTTCGAAGCCCCAAATTGTCCTCTAAGACTAAGATAGCCTTTACTCTTTATAAAGTTTGCAATACCTAAGCTGTAGAGACAGTTCACTGGGTCAGAGTGTAGACTGTCCTTGCAGAGGACCAGAGTTCAGGTCCCCATTTCTCTTCGGTAGCTCACACCCCTGTAACTCCAGCTGCAGGGGGATCTGATGACTGTGGCCTTCAAGGGCACCTGCACACACATGCACATAATTTAAAGTCATAAAAATAAGCCTTTTTTTTACATTTACAAGTTCTTTTGTCCTGGAGTACTTTTTTCTAATACTTTCACTTAAGCTCGGGTAAGATTTAGTCTAGTTTTGGCATTTGGTGCCAGTGCCACTGCTGGGGGCAGAGCCCAGGGCTTTGTGCAGGCTAAGCAAGGGCACCTACCCTCCGGGCTACATTCCCAGCCCAGTTTATTTTAGTCTCACTGTTGCCATTTTGCTGAGACTATCTAAAGCTCAGTGTACTTGGGGTTTTCCACACACTTCAGGCCCATAAGCTGCAGGAATAGGGTGTTTTCAATATATTCAAATTTCAGACTTAGGCCTGTATTAAATAAATGTCAGAATTTTAAAAGAAAGTTGCAGGAAGTATTCTTTTAATATGCTTTGTCAAAGTCCACTGCCTTGTCTCCTCTAGCTCACTCATCTATCTGGACATATCCAATGATCAGCTCACATGACCTCTGAGCACAGACAACTCAAGCAAGCATCTTAGATGTAAATCACATGAAAATGACATTCAACTGACCTACACCAGCTGCCTTGTTGACCCTAAATTGAAAGTTATTCCCACAGAAACTGTACGCATCTTTACAACAGGGGTGTTCATGGTTGCCAAAATGTTCAATAAGTGAAGAGACAGACAAGATGTGCTGCATCCATACAGCGAGGTGCTGTTCAGAGACGAGGAGGAATGAATTACCAGGCCACAGAGATGAGAAGGAATTCCTTCCTTACCCCCAACCCCTTCAAGCCTGTGGCATCAAGCCCAGAAGCATGGAGGAATCTTACACACACCCGGCTGGATGAAAGGAACCAGCGTCTACAACATGATTCTGATTTTGTGATGTGCTAGGAAAGGCAAAACTATAAAAGCTGAGAACATTAATGAGCGCCATTACATGGATTTACAGGTAGTGAGGCTATTCCAAGTACGATACAGTGGTGGAGACATGATTTTTCAGTTGTCTAAAGCCACAGAACACAGGAAGCCTGGATAAGCTATAGGCCTTGGCCAACCTTGTGTTCCTAATTAGTGTGCCACCTGAAACACTTGTACCCCACTAAAGTACGATGTTAAAAATGGAGGAGTGGGGACACATGGGAAATATATATATATATATATATATATATATATATATATTTAAGTAAAACTCTTCAACCAGTGGATGGGTTTTTTGTTTTGGTTTGGGTTTTTGGGTTTTTATTGTTTTTGGGGGGTTGGTTGGTTGGTTTTTGGTTGGTTTTTGTTTTTGACAGAGTCCATTATGTAGGCTGTCTAGCCTAGGGGTGCAAATTCCAGCATTGCTTCCACTGGAATTACAGGCATGAGCAATCACACTCACCAAGTCCTATTAATCATTAAAATATGCTGAAAATGTCAGGTGAGTGTGGTGGTACATACCTGAAATCCTGGCACTGAGAAACTAAAGCTACATGGAAAGCTAGATGACATCCCAGACTACATGAGACTAAAATAATTATTAATTAAATTGTTGGAAATGACTTAATGCGATGCTGTGGCTTTCTGGGTAATTACTAGAAACAAGGCTTTAGTGGCTTGATCTTTTAGCACATTAGGTTTTCTGGAAAGGGTGGTCAAACAAGTCATTGAGTTTCCTCTGAAAGCACCAGCCACTTCCAGCCCTACCATTCTCCACCCCCTTCTCCAGCCCTTCACTGGACTGTTCTGCTTCATCCTTCACCTCTCAGCCACCTGTTACCTTCTCAGGGAAATCGCCTGCAATCAGACTGTCACCCACACTTACCAGTAAGTCTCCAACGAGTTACTCAGTGTGGCAGGCAAAATGGTATACCTGCCCTGGGGGGGGTGTTAATCTCCAGAATTACTTAATAATTAAACAAGTGAGACAGGTTTTACAATTATAATTAAATTGAGGACTTTGAGATGTAAGATTATTCTAAACTATCCTTATGGACCGGATATAATCACAGAGAACCTAAAGAACAGGCCAATATGATTGCTGGGGGTTTGGGTTCTTTTTGTTTGCTTTGAGTTTTTCGAGTTGGGGTCTCACATTGTAGCCTAGGCCTCAAACTCAAAACAATAATCCTGCCTCAACCTTCTAAATGCTGGGATTACAGGCACGAGCCACCATGTCTGAACGTGAAAGTGGTGGACTGGGGAGATGACTCAATGTGCGAAGTTTCAAAAGCCTGAGTATCTGAGTTCACCCCTAGCATGCAGCAAAAGCTGGGTTTGCCTCATCCTGAAACTGGGAGCTGAAATAGGATGGCCCTGGGGTTCACTGGCCAATCAGTGTGTGAACTCCATCATCTTCTGTGAGAAAGAGAAACAGAGACCCTGTCTCAAAGAAACACAGACACACACACACACAGACACACACACACACAGTGAGATATATATATGTTTGAGTGAGAAAAGACACGTGACCTTCAACCTGTGGCCTCCATACCAGCACACACCAATACATATACCTACACATGCTCATACACCATATACACAGGCACAAAAATTAGTCAGTTACTTTCTAAAATGAAAACAAAAATGGCCCATGAGCCAAGTCCTACAGGTGGTCTACAGTACTGGTTCCCAGCCTTCCTAATGCGGCGACCCTCTACTATAGTTCCTCCTGTTGTGGTGACCCCGTCCATAGAATCATCTTGTTGCTGCTTCATAACTGTAATTTTTCTACCATTACGACTTACAGTATACATGTCTGATATACAGGGTATCATGCAACCCTTGTGCAAGCCCTGTGGGGGCTGCAACCCACGGGTGTGAGAAGTGCTGGTCTAGAGAATGGGCAAAAGTTCAGACTCCTCCCCTCCAGTCTTCTCCCAGAAACTCGCTCCTGAAACATGCCAGCTTTAGACTCAGGAGACGGACACGTCAGGAGTACAGACAGGCATTTGTGAGTCCCTAAGTTTGAGCCCCTTGGCCCCAAGCATAGAAGGAAAGAAGAAGACAAGAAGGAGAGAGGTAAGAGAGGAGATGAAAAGGGTGGGAAGGAGACTGAGGTAAATTTGTGTTGTTTTAAGCCAGTATGTCTCTGCTAAATTGTTAAAGCAGGGATAGGAGACTGATATACTCTATCTCCTCCACTGTAATCACCAGGCTTCTCTATTATATAGTATATTTATTTAACTACAAGGAGTCTCACATATTAGAATAGAAGCTCCTGCAATCTTGTAGTACAAAAGAGGTCCTCATAAAGGTAGACCTTTGACCCCAACTTGAGGGGGCGTCATTCGAATGCCACAATACAAACACACAGACTCAGAAAGTTGTGCTACCAGCCCAAGTGGGCCAGCAACAGCATAGCAATAGCACAGCCACACAGAGCCAAAGCCTGTGTCACTCGGCACTCCAGGACCTTGGACAATCAGACAGCAGGAGTAGAGAAATCCAGTCCACACTGTGGCACATGCCTGCAGTCCTGAGGCAGAAAGACCCGTAATTCAAGCTATCCGTGGCTACACATTGAGTTGGAGGCCAGCCTGAGCTACAGGAAACCTTGTCAACAAAAACACAAAGGAGCCCAGCACCATGAGGTGCACAAGGCCACACAGCAGAGAGCATTCTGGAAACCTTGAGAAGAAATGTTCTCGGTAAAAAAAAAAAAAAGGGGGGGGGGTGCAGGCATCTAGAACATTATTTTGCTTAGAAATTTGAAATTTGGAGTCTATCATGTAAAGCATAGGGTTTGCAGGGAGGCGTAAAGGTGAAGGCCAAGAGGAAGCACAGTTTGGATCCCATTGATTAATATGGTTTTGAATAAGAAATCCTTGGGAGCAAGCTTCCTCCAGGCTGGGCACAAGCAAATGGCCTTTTATGACACTTTTGTTCTTTATAATGATTGACAAAGGATGGGTACATTCCTGATCCTCTGCCACAGGCTGGACCTCTTGCCCAGCTTTTGTGTTTCCTTTTATTTTAATGGCAAGCCTTGCTACGTACTTTAGGCTGGCTCTCCACCCATGCTGTCTTGCCTCCTCTGGAACTGCAGACATGTGCCACCAACCCAATGCCACCTGACTGTTTATCCCCAGATGCTCCCAAACTTTTTGTTGAGACAAGTAATGCCGCTCTTGCCTGAGTGGAGTTTTTCTAACACATACAGCCAAACCCTTTCCTAAACACACCCAACGGTTCCCCAGCCACAGCCAATGAGCAGTGCCTTCTCCCACAGCAGGGGGCTAGCAGTGAGGTGTTTTCCTAATTTGCTGATTTTCGTAGGTGAAAATCTATCCATAGTAGAGTTACAATTTTCACCTATCAATCCCTGGATGGGGTGAACTGCTGGGGTCTTTTGAAAAGGATTTGGCTATGCACTGACTTACTTTGCTGTTTTCCTTATTACACAGGTTCATGGAGGGTAGCACATTACCACAGCCTGTGAGCAGAGCTCAGGGGACAACTTACAGGAGTGGGTTCTCTCCTTCCACCACACCTGTCCTGTAGATCCAGCCTGGCAGCAAGTGCCTTATTTGCTGAGCTATCTACCTCTATTTTGGTTTTTCTGAGGCAGGGTCTCAACTCTGAGGATGACCTAGACTCACTGTGTAGCCCAGGTTGGCTCTGAACTCACAGGGAGCCTCATTCCTCAGCCTCTGGAGTGCAGGGATTGCAGGCATAAGCCACCACACCACTTCTGTTTTAATTTGAATTTTTAAATTTGAATTTTATGAGTGGGGTCAGACATTTTTCCCCATACAATTCACTCTCATTCTCTTTTGTGAATTACGGAAGTGACTTTTAAATCAGGATAAAGAAGTAGGTGGGGATATGAAATTCCCTTCTGCTCCAAGGTAACGCCCAGCATCCTTATGCTACATCTGTATGTCCCCAAGGACCTGACTTGCCCAGCTTCTACAGCAGCCCTCCACACATGCACCACTTCCTCTCAGACGACCCTGACTGGTAGAGGCAAGTGCCAGTCAGACCTTTGACCTTTGTTCATCATGAGCTACTTTCCGTGTTAAATAATTATTTATAATATTTATTATTTATTTATCAAAATAGAATTAAGGGCTGGAGAGATGGGTCAGCAGTTAAGAGTACTGACCTTCCAGAGGACCCGGGTTCAATTCCCAGCACCTACAACATGGCAGCTCACAACTATCTAGATCCAATGGTACTGACAACCTCACACCAACACATACAAAATTAAAAAAAAAAAAAACAACAGAATTATTTCTAATGCTTTTTTGCACCTCTTTAAAGTTTATCCTGACCCCAGCTCCTAGCCTAGCCCAGGCCCTGCCCTTTTCCCCCACTCTGGAGACTGCCCTTTCCACAGAGCTTCCTGGAAGGGTAGATGGCTAAATGACACAGAAATGCATTTGACAGATTTGAGAGCAATCTGGCCACAACATCTGTCATGACACTGCTCTCCAGGGCGGATTCAGTTGATCTGGCTAGCTGGGCAGCCTTCCACCTTCTTTCTCCCTCACCACTCTGGGTGCCTCTGCTGAAGATGCCAAGGGAAGATGGCAGCCTTGGGCATGGAAGAGAACCAGTCTCCAGTCAGTGGCATTCAAGTAGCTGCTTTCCTCCATGAGAGCCTCCATTGAGCTCTCAAGATACGTGTGACTTCACCACTGCCTCTCTTGGGGTACACTTAAAAAGTTTTTGTTTGTTTTGGTTTTTTCAGACAGGGTTTCTCTGTGTAGACTTGGCTGTCTTGGACTCGCTTTGTAGAACAGGCTGCCCTCGAACTCACAGAGATCTGCCTGCCTCTGCCTTCCCAGTTGCTGGGATTACAGGCATATCACACCCAGCTTTTGCTTTGTTTTTTGTTTTGTTTTGTTTTTTAACTTACAGAATATTTGATTTTTCTGCAACAAATACCTTGGTAAAAAAGAAAAAAGTTCCTAACCTCAGAAACCAGAAAACATACAAAATGCTGGGATGCTCAAAGGTCTGGTTTTATAATAGGCCTTTTCTTACCACAGTAATAAATGTATGTCCTCAAAATTGCACACTGAGCCAGGGGTAGTGGTGCACACGTGTAATTCTAGCACTTGAGAGAATGAGGCAAGAGGGTCATAAGTTCTAGAATGGGGCCTACGAGGTGGCCCAACAGGTAATGGCGCCTGCAGCCAAGCCTGAGGAGCTGAGTTCAATCCCCTAACCCAGATGATAGAAAGCGATTAGGAACTAAGTTTCATTTGTTCAAACAATTCCCTTTTTTTTTAAGATTTATATATATATATAAACACTCTATTTGCATGCATGCCTGCATAACAGAAGAGAGCACTATAGATGGTTGGGAGCCACCATGTGGTTGCTGAGAATTGAACTCAGGACCTCTGGAAGAGCAGACAGTGTCCCTAACCGCTGAGCCATCTCTCCAGCCCCAATTCCTTAAATTTTAAAAGTGGTTCACTTCTCATTTATCATCCCAATTTCTTTCATTACTCTAACTCAAAGACATTACATGCTGACACTCCAATGCACAGAGTAAACATATTAGCATTTGAGTGCACCAGAGTACCACTGGGCCTGCAAACCTCTTATCTTCACAGTACAACAGAGAGCTCAGGCCAAGGGTGGCTTGCAGAATGACTTTAGGCAATCACTCCCCACTGAGTAAAACGCTTTAGAGATTTCAAGTGACACCTGATCAGGTGGGCTATCACTGTGCTTGACAAACCTCCTTGTTTTCCCCAGGTACTGTTCTTTCTGACTAAGTCCCTCCTGAGTGGTGGGGGTCTTTGCAAATCCAGATTCTCTCAGGCCCAAGTCCTTCCAGGATTCCAGCTTCCTCATCTGAAACCTCAACCACAGGACTCATTTCCTGGCCCTCAGAAAGCAGACACGCTTCCTGCTGGTGGGGCCCTCTGGGGTGGTTTCTGCAGGGAAGGGTAATGAGCTCCTACATGTGCTTTGAGAGCGGAGAAGGCGGTGGCACAGCTACTCATATACCCTTGACTGAAGACCCATCCTCCTCTATCCAGAAAGGTAGTCCTCTTCCACTGACCAGCTTCAGAAGAAACACACATAGAACAGTGAGGAAGGAAGGAGACACCCAGCTAGCCAGCTGGATCAGCCAAATCAACCCTGGGTAATCAACAGCCGTCGCAGCCAGACCAGCCTCACATCCTACATAAGTGTTTTGAGTCTGCAGCTTATCCATTCCTTGAGGCAAAGTGCTTCCCCTATAAGCCTCATGACTTGAATTCCTGGCAGAGGGAGAGAGCATACTCCACAAAGTTGTCCGGTGGCTTCTGTGCACACATGCCTCCTCTCACAAACACACTCAGACACAGGCATACAAAATGAAAAATGAGGGGAAAAATAAACCATGGCACAGAGGTCCCCTCAACCACAGATGATAAGGGCACCTATGCCTACGTCATCCAGAGACGCCTGTAAGGTCTTCCACCAAGGTCCACCACTCCTATGAAATTACCACTGTGACGAGAGAGAGAAATGGTCTTATTGAAGGAACACAGCAACGGGGCTGGACAGGTCCTGTCTGTCGTGAATTTCCAGAATCAAATATCAAATACAAATTTTAAATACCTTATGCATCTTAATGTTATTTAATGTAGAAAACTCTGGAAATTATACACCTGTCAAACAAGAACAGGATGGTATCTCTTGTGTTTTAAAGAGTTATTAGGGGCTGGAGATGTAGCCCAGTATTCACAATTTGGAGAAATAAATATCTGAGATAAAGTTATGATATTTTAATTGAAATATTGAAATACTAAAAAGTATGTGCACAGTGGTCATAATTACATGGATGTACCTTACTGAGGGGAACACATAGGCTCCCATGACAGGGCTGGTGTCACAATTCATTATCTGACAAGTGATCCAAGGAAGTCATGGTGTGGACGATGGCAGGTGATGTGTTCAGAGAGGCAGTGGTTGTGGTAAGAGACCACTGAAAAAATTTCCACAAAGAACAATATGACTTGGTTTATGTTTTAAGAGCTCTCTGAGTGACCTGGGGTCTGGAAAACAGCAACTTCAAACCAGAAGAACAAGGAATGAAAGTCTGGGATGGCAGCTGAACAGCAGGCCTGGAAAATAACCAGTCCAGGTCAGAAAGGGGGACCAAGGCACCTGTGTAAGGTCTCTGCAGAACAATGTGAGGAGAAAGGTTTTGGTTGTTTGTTTTGGAACACTGTCTCACTCTGTAGCTCAAGCTGGCCTGGAATTAAAGGGCCTCGTGCCTCGACCTCCCATGTACTGGGCTTGCTGGTGCATGTAGCACACCTACCTTGGAAAGGTTTTTTTGTTTTGTTTTGTTTTATTTTGTTTTGTTTTAAATACTTCATATGCTGGAGCATTTTAAAAGGAGAAGGGTGAATTCACCCTTCAGACAAGGGTGAATAAGGAAAAAGGAATGTCCAGGAAAACCAAGAACAAAGAAGAGGTTATAGTATAGATGTAGCTCTCTTATATCCTAAGATATAAGATATATTCTTATATCCTAAGAATGTGGACAGTGACAGTGATTCCTTCTCTCTCTCTCTCTCTCTCTTTCTCTCTCTCTCTCTTTCTCTCTCTCTCTCTTATGGAGACAATGTAGTCCTGGCTGGTCTGGAACTCACTACTAGGCTGGCCTCAAACTCACAGAGATCCACCTGCCTCTGCCTCCCAAGTGCTGGAAATTACACACACACACACACACACACACACACACACACACACACACACACATACACATATGTAATTGTATTAAACTATAAAGAATCTAAGTATCTAAGTGAAGGAAATATTTACCTTAATTATTTATAACCTTGAAACTTCTGGAGCTTTGAATTTCTTTCTAAATGAAAAGTTAAAAGTAGCAGCACAGTTTCACAGGGAAGTAGGACGGTGGTAGAAGAGAGTTACGGCTGTCATCAACAGATAACGCTCTGAGTAGCTCCATGAAGAAAGCATAAGCAGGGGCCAGAGAGATAGCTCAAGGACAAAGAGCACCAGATACCTGATGCTTTTCTGGAGGAACAGGGTCAGCGGCCAGCACTCACGCAGCAGCTAGGCGCAGCAGCTAATGGCCATCGGTAACTCCAGTTCCTGAGGACCCGACATATGACTCAGACCTCCTCAGGCACTGCACACAATGTACAGACACACATGCAAGCAAAACACCCATGTATAGCAAACATAAATAAATTCGTTAGAAAGAAAAGTGCACTCTGGGCACACTGGTGCCCATCTATAAACCCTGCTCCTCAGGGGCTGAGGAAGGGGCATCTCTTGACTCTAAGAGCTTGAGACCAACCTGGACAACACAGCAAGATTCCACAGGAGGGAGGGCAGGGGAGAGAGAGGGAGGAAGGGGGGCTGAGGGGAGACGGGAGTGCAGGAGGCAAGAGCTTTAAGAACTGTGAGGAAAGACTGTGCGGTTAGAGTGGGTATATATGAAAAAACACTGTTTCCATTTTGTCATAAGGAAGTACTTAGATTTTTCAAAGCAGGTGCTTTTGTTACTGTCCCTTTTTTTTTTTTTTAAGTATTCACTTTCATCAGGCAAAACCTTTCTGCCTTTGCATGTATTCAGATTTTGTCTTATGGATTTCTTAAGGTATTTTTTAACTACTAAAAGACTCCCATAAAATACTTAAAAAAATACTTAAAAATTTTTCAAATAAAATAAGGAATCTTGACAAGTATTTTAAAGATCGTTTTTCTAGCTGCTCTGGGGGGGGGGGGTAATGAACCAGAGAGCAGCAGCTTGCCAATGCCTCTCCTGGCCTTTGCCTTAAGCAAAACAGAACAGACAAGCCCTCTCAGTGCCTTTGAGTGCCAGACTCAAGAGTGTTCACAGCTCAGAGCTGGGCACAGAGGAGGCAGCTCCGTGGTTAGGAGCACTTGTTGCCCTTGCAGCATCCGAATGGCACTCACAGCCATCTGTACCTGCAGGCCCCAGGGCCTTCCACACCCTCTGCACACCTCTGAGGATACCAAGCACAGGCAAGCACACAGAACATATGCATATATGCAGGCTGCTGAAACATGGTCAAAAGAATGACACCTGTGAACAATGCCTTGGGGAACTGTGAGAGAGGCTCCGGGGGAGAGAGCCTCTTATCTCAGGAGGATTTTGTTTCTTAGATTGTTCTTGGACATGACTTCATGCGTCCTGTGACAAACATTTACATTCAATCTATAAGACATGTTCATTCTTGTTGGATACAGAATATAGCTATAGAGTCTGATCTGGTCAGTGGACCCTGAATCTGGATATGGCCTGCGGCCTTGCCCTCATGCTTTAATATAATATAATCTATAGTATGTGCTAGGCAATCATGCTTAAATTGGTCTGTCCTGAGAAAGTTCTGGGAAAGGGCTGCTCAGTTAATATTTAGAATGTGCTTACTGGCATTTATTGACATGTTTTTCTAAACTCAAACAACCTTCCTTGGATCATTGCTCCCTTGTTTCATTCGTAAAAATACACTGAAACTGAAGTATCAGATTGTACTCTGCCCCATTCTTTCAGGTCTTCAGATCCCAGTTCAAGCAGTCAAGATCTGCATAGGTCAGATAAAAAGTAGACCAGGCAAAACATAAAAACTTTTTAAAAAGACAAGCTCAGCACCCCTGTAATCCCAGCACCTGGGAGGCAGAGGCAGATGGATCTCTGTGAGTTCAAGGCCAGCCTGGTCAAAAAAGCAAGTCCCGGACAGCCAGGTCTATTACACAGAGAAACCCTGCCTCAATAAAAAAATAAAATAAATAAATAAATAAATAAATAAATAAATAAATAAATAAATAAATAGAAATAAACAAAAACACTTAAAAAATCTTTTTAAAAGTTTGTTGTTTTTTTGTTGTTGTTGTTGTTTTTGTTTTTGTTTTTTTTTTAACTAGAGCTGGTGCCAAAGCACACTGTGTCAATTCTAGCATTCAGGAAGCCAAGGCAGGATTTTAATTTGAGAATCTAGCTCAAAAACAACAACAACAAATCAGAGAAATATCCTAAATGTGCAAAATACCACATGGAGTCAGTATGCACTGAGTGGTATAGCTTTTTTGTTTAAAAAAAAAAAAAAAAAAGGAAGGAGGGACGGAGGGAGAGAGGAAAGGAGGAATAAAGGAAGGAAAACACAGGGTCCCAAATGGCTCCAAAGCACACAGTATTGAGAAAAGCCTTGAGCAAGCCAGACAATGTGTGGGCCCCACTCTAGGGCCAAAGGTTTGGAGCAGAGGAACAGTTGTGGTTTGACAGCTAGGTAAAGAATTAATTATGAAGTCCCCAAAACTTCCTCTGGATAATCTCCAGATAGAGTGAGGGGTGTTGCCCATGCAGATGTAAGGTGCTGACAGTGACTGGGAAGCTACAATAGACCCATGGCACAGCCTGGACCTGAAACTCAAAGGAGGCTCCTGGAAATCCCCTAGGGTAGGAGGACTTCCATCTGTCTCTCCTGGAACTGGTTCTACAATCGCCTGTGCGTGCCCATAGCTGAGAGACACTTGTCTGAGTATGCCCACATCTGAAGAGCACCGTCACTCATCTATGCTCAAGACTTTCCCTCCACTGTGGCTCAGCTATTCCTCCAGAGCTCTGGAAACCACATCACTGTCTAACTCTGGTGAGAAACCATCAAAGATAACCAAGATAAATCAAACAGCGCTGTCTAACCGACGGGCCACAAGAGGTCACGAATACGGAAGAGTGTGCACAGATAGTAAGGCAAACTTCATCAGGGCTGATGCCCTGGATTCTTGTTATGTTTCTTGGATCTCACTGTGTAGCCCCAAATGGCCCAGAATTCACAATACAACCTACACGTGACCTGAAATTCAAAGTAATCCTCCTGCCTCAGCCTTCTAACTGCTGAGATTATAAGCATGAACCATGTTTTTAAAACTACTGATTATGGGGCAAGAGAGATGGCTCAGCTTTTAAGAGTAACTGCTGCTCTTGAAGAGGACCCAAATTCAGCTTCCAGCACTCACAACCATCCATAATTCTAGTTCCAGAGCATCCAACAACCCCTTCTCACCTCCCAGAGAATTGCATGTTCATGGTGCTTACACATACATGCAGGGAGAACACTCATTCTCATAAAGTAAATCTTAAAATACACTTTTGAGGGGGCTGGAGGGATGGCTCAGTGGCTAAGCACTGTTTGCTCTTCCAAAGGACCTGGGTTCAATTCCCAGCACCAACATGGCAGCTCATACCTGTCTGTAACTCCAGTTCCAGGTGATCTGACACCCTCACACTAATACACACAAAATAAAATAAAATATGAATATATCTATATATACATACTTTTGAAATATGATTTTCTTCTAAAGCATATCCACCAAAGGTTTCCTTTATCTATTAGTTATTTATTTTGTATTTTACATTTATTTTATTGGGAAGGCATGCGGGCTTGCCAGGGTACATTTGTGGAAAACAGAGGACAACCTGTAAGAGCTGGTTCTCTCCTCTCACCATGGGTGTCCCAGGGATCAAACTCAGGCCATCAGGCTTACCTTTACCCACACTGCTGTCTCACTAGATCAAAGGGTTCCTTTAAATAAATATTTTCATAGTACATTTAAGTAAGATGTGTTGGCTAAATTTTCAGGAGCAGTACTTATTTTGATCATGAGCCCTTCAACTTCAGCATGTACCTCTCTGAAACCTGTGATGGCTCTTTCCTATCGCCTTTGGTCCCTATTTCCTTCTCTGTTCCCTTCCTCCTTCCCAAAGACAGGCATTCATCCACTGCTGTTTCCTCCTCCTCCTCCTTTCTTTCTTTCTTTTTTTTTTTTTTTTTTTTTTTTTGGCTCCAGTTTTTAGAAACAAAGCTTCTCTGGGTAGCCCTGGCTGTCCTCGAACTCTCTCTGTAGACCAGGCTGGCCTGGAACTCAGAGATCCACCTTCGTCTGCCTGCCAAGTGCTGGGATTAAAGGTGTGTGCCACCATGCCCGGCTAGTGCTTCTTTTCTGTATTATTTTTTAAATTTTCTTGGAGACAGGGTGAGCATGCCACAGCACATGTGTGGAGGTCAGACGTCAACTTGTGGAAGCTGGTTCTGTCCTTCCATCGCATGAGGGGATTGAGTTCAGATCCTTAGGCTTCACTCCAGGTGCCTTTATCACTGAGCCATCTTGACAGGACCCCCCACCCCCACTCCAGCACTTCCTCTCAGACTTGCCTCTTCATCCTTCCTCCTAACTGTCCCTAACTTCCTTTGTCACCTGTGCCGATAGTGACAACAGCTCACAAGTACAAGGTACCAGGCACTGTGCTCAGCTCTGTCATTTAATCTCACAAGAGTCTTCTGGAAGAGACTAACACTGTCTCCACCATTCCACGTAGAGAAACATAAGTCCAAGGGGCTTAAGCAAACTGCACAAAGCCACCAAGCCTGTGAAGGAGTTCACCTCAGAGGCCCCACTGACAGGAGATGACACACTTGTATTTTGTGCTGTTCCATGTAGTCTCCCCAAAACACCCTTTCCGAAGGAACAGAGCCATCTCCACCATCCGGAAGATGTTGGCCAGCAGATGACAGAGTACTCACTAATATGTTTCCAACAGTAAAGATATTAGAATAACTCCCAAACCCTGCCCGCTGACACCCTTTCCCTTCCCCTGGAAAACTCTTCTCTGATAGGAAGTGAGGCCTAGGGCAGAGGAGAGCTTTGTCATAACAGGTCTCTACAGGTTCCACACCTGACTAAATATTGCTGATTGTCACTTCTCCCTCCTCCTTCTGTCTCCACAAACCAGTTCCTCCTGCTGACTTCCTTATTTCAGGACATCCCCCACCTCATTCTCCAGTTCCCCTTCTGCGAAGCTAGCTGGAGGCTCCTCTCCTTCCATCTGCTTCTGACCTTTCAGTTAACTGCCCAGGCCTATGATTGCCTCTGATTTCTGTGGTTTCTATATCTGCCTCCTTTTCTATTTCATGGTCTCCACCTAGAACAGGCTTCCCTGCCCCAATTTCCTTGGCACCTGCTAACTAATCCCCATCCCCAGACCCTTTTCCCTCCTCTATACTCTTCATTTTTATTTTTGAGACAAAGTCCAGCTGTATAGCCCAGCCTGGCTTGAATTCCCAATTGTCCTGCCTCACACCGGGCTGGAATTATAGACATTTGCTGCCACAGCCAGCCCTCCTCTATATTCTTGAGGTCAAGCACCTAAGGCCATTAAAACCTTCATCTCTACTTCCCTTCCTCAGGAGACGGCTATGTTCCAGCAAAGCTGGAAACGGTTTAACCCCAACAAATGCCACACCTCCTGGAGCACTTTACATAGAGAAAGAATTTCATACAGCCAGGCACAGTGGCGCACACCTGTAAACCCAGCACTGGGGAGACAGAGGCAGGTGGATCTCTGTGAGTTTGAGGCCAGCCTGATCTACAGAGCGAGTCCAGGACAGCCAAGGCTACCCGGAAAAACACTCTCAAAAAAAAAAAAAAAAAAAAAAAAGGAAAAAACAGAAAGAATTTCATACAAGTTTGTTAAACCCAGGAAACCAGTACGTGCTTGTGCTTTCAAAGTTTTCTACCTCATCCAGACATGTTCTCGTCCCTAAAACAAAGTCACTGTCACAAACCTCAACTCCGTTAAAAGACTTTTTCCCTTCTTCCCCTAAAAGCACGGCTACCTAAAGGTAAGTGGCCTTTCTTCTCTAACGGCTCCTCCTACCCCTTTTCTCCCAGGTCCTGAAACCCCAGTCTTATTTGCCTGTACCGAGGTAGCCACAATCCAAGCATAGTAGCAGGTGTGGAGGACCAGCCCACCAAGAACTCCCAGCCCGGCGGAAAGGGAAAGGAAGATGCTAGTTAACACTCTCCCACGCCCTCTCCCACGCCCAGCAGCAGTGGGAAAGGGCAGCGCAGACATTCACGCTGGGGCATGCTCACTCCATGTCACTCCCTTGGAAACACTTCAGTGAGCAGAGTGGTTAGTTCATGCAGAGCCCTGGGCCACTATTCATCAGCTCCAGGGCCTTGAGAGTGTTGCTTAACCTCCCTGTCAGTTTCCTCATCAGTAAAATACGGTGGTGAGTCAGTTCCCTCTAAGGGTAACTGGGAGGTTTAAAGGAGAAATGTGTGTGAGGCATAATAATCCACACAGTAAACAATCCAGTCCTTTTCATTATTTGACTCCAAGTATTCCTGGAGCTATAGAGATGAACAGTACCTTTGCAAACAGTTACTCAGGTAACTTCCCCCTCCCCTTTGGTTTTGTTGAGGCAGGGTTTCTCTGTGTAGCCTTGGCTGTCCTGGAATTCGTTCTTGACCAGGCTGGCCTCGAACTCTGAGATTCGCCTGTGCCTCCTGAGTGCGGGGATTAAAGGCATGTGCCACCACCCCCTGGCTCTCAGGTAACTTTTTAAAGTAAACCAGAAACTCGCCGCCAGCACTGCTCTGTGACCTTCACCCTTCACCGTTGGTCTCAGACTCCGCTCTACTCCTCTCCTCGACAGTGAACACGGGATGGCTGGGAGCTGTCAATGGCTTCTT
Organism: Psammomys obesus; assembly: GCF_907164565.1. Classification (NCBI taxonomy): domain Eukaryota; kingdom Metazoa; phylum Chordata; class Mammalia; order Rodentia; family Muridae; genus Psammomys; species Psammomys obesus. The sequence goes on along the minus strand of NW_026596040.1, from coordinate 38,037,312 downwards.
AGGATGGTGACACAGCCTTCCCAGAGCTGGAAGCCATCACTTCCAGCTCTGGTTTTTGGGGTTTTTGTTTTGTTGTTTTGGGGTTGGTTGGTTGGTTGGTTGGTTGGTCTCTGTTGTTTAGGGTAAGGAGAGTTAGGGAATGAGGTAAGACACTCTGGCTCTTGCTGCTGGGTGCTGAGACTGGTGGGAAAGGGTCCTGGGTCCTTAACTTAACCCAGGCTAACATATCCAGCGTCGAAGAGCAGCGTCTTCCCTTGACAACCTTGCTCCAGGACCAGATGTGCTGCAGGCACGCCCAGGACCGTGCCAACATACTATCCGCTAAAGCCTCTGTACCTCAACTCGTTAACCAGAAAATAAGCACTCCGCTATGAACTGCACAAAGATCTGTCCTCTCCCCCACAGTATAAAAAGGTGCCGATTTCCCAGGCCTCCTGAGAGAGCCAAGTATAAGGTTACTAACCTTCGCTGTAATACGACCCCATTCCTTTGGCTTATGGTCGGTGCCCTAGAAGGATCTCAAAACCTCAAGCAAAAGGGACACGGATAGGCTCTAACTGTCGCTGGGGTCACACACAGCAGGAGAGTGCTCTGGTAGGCAGATCCGAAGCCAGGAACATGCAGGGTCCTAAAAAAAGGCTGAGCACCTCGGTAGCTGTGGGTCAGCTCTCGGGTGGACGTCTTCTCGCCCTGTCTTAAAATGAAGGTGCTTCCTCCGAATTAAGGGGAAAACGGACACTTGGAAGGTGGGAATCACCGTAGGGTAAAGGGAATGTGAAAAGGATGCCTCGGTGAGGGAGGGAGAAGACTAGGACCTGCACCGCGAAGACACCGCCAGCTCTCGGGTCTCACACAGTGGGGCTGGCGTTCCTGGGGCGCTCCGCAGGCTGCGAGGGAAATCAGAAAGCGCAGCTGCCAGGAAGGGCAAAGCTCGGGCCGGGAAGCCGGGGTGACTGCTCACAGCCCCATCCCGGTTCTCCCCGCTCCGCGGGACTCCGCTTCGGGCAACCACGGGGCCGGGACGCTCCTCCTTTTGGGGCTTCAGTTTTCAAGCGTGGGAACGAGGGGTGACGTCAGGTCCCAGGTGTTCCAGGGAGCGCGCCCTCCCCGCGCAGCGCGATCCCCGGGAGCGAACCCTCAGGATAGAGGCGCGCCCCCCGGGCCGCCTGGCGTCGCGCTGACTTACCCAGAAGTTTCCCTTGAACAGCGAGCCCGTCATGCCGGCGCGGAGGAGAGGGGGGCCGCGGACGGAGGACCGAGGACAGAGGACGGCGGGCAGGATCGCGCCTAGAGTTCCGACTGTCGGGGCCAAGGTCCGGAGCAACTTCAGAGTTCCAGCGCCGCTCCGGGAAGCCGCCCCGGGTCCTAAACCACGCCCGATTGCGCCCGCCCCGCGCCCCGCCCCCGCCGCGCACCTGCAGAGGGCCGCCCGCCCTGGCCCTAGGGCGCGGCCCGTGCGGGCAGCTCTGCTGCGGGTGGCGGCCAGCCCGAGCCCCTTCCCGCAGGACGCCTGATCGACTCTCAGAACCAGTCCTTCTTCCTGAAGCCCACTCCGGGCCCTTCCCACCCGGCCCGCTTGACAGAGAAATCCGGACCACGGTTCAGTAGAAACCTTAAGATGCTGAAAACCTGGGATGCTACAAGGAATGGAGGGCACGGACCATCCTGCGGGTGGCTGCAAGTTTTAGTCTCAAATGCCAAGAAAAATGCATTACCGATGTTTCACTGAGTATCTTAACCTGAACTCAGTGAAGGTCCCCGTGCACCACCAATCTCACCCAGCAGTAAAAGCCAGGCTGCATCTGCTCCCTCTATTCTCCAACTCTTCTAAGATAAAACGGGGGGCGGGGGGGGGGGGGGCTCACACCTGTCATCCCGGTACTGAGCGAACTGAGACTGAGTTCAAGCCCAACCTGGGCTACAGTGTGAAGCCTTACCTCATAAACAAACAAACCAAATAGGACCCCAGGGCTTAGCAGATTCTTCCTTGCTTCGTAGTAGACAAAGCCCGTCTCTATTCTGGGAGCCTAGAGCCCAGCCTGAAATTCCAGAGAGGCGGAAAGATGGCCTAGATTCACACTTATTTAGGGGATAAAGAGAGCAAAGTTAGAAATCTACCCTTCCTAACAGGGCCAAAGACTTTGCCCAACGTCTTCCTGGGTTAGAAGTGCTCAAAGGCAAGAGAATGAAGGTGAAGCTACCAAGACTGGCAAAAAGCGTTTTACCCTTGAGTCCAAAGCAAGCGTCTCCAGAGCACGTTCTAGTTCGACCCGGGTACAGTGCATGGCAACTGTGAACTGTCTAGAAGGTCACAGAGGTTCCTCTCTAACCCCCAAGGCCTACCAGTAAGGTCATCTCCAACAACAGAGACGAGAGAGAGCCCCCAGCCCAGCTACTCTTCAAGGACCTGCATCTATTTACCTGGTTCTTCCTAAGTGTTCACAACGCCGAGGTGAGGGGTACTGGCTGCGAAAAGGACTTGAGTTCAATTCCCGGCAGTGTCTAACAACAATCCCTAACTCCAGATCCAGGGACTCTGACACCCAGTTACTCTGTTTTTGCTAACAAAGGCATGCTGTGGTGCACAGACATACATGCAAGCAAAACACCCACGTACATAAAATAATAAAAATAGATCAAATAATAATAATAATAACACGTTGAAGTAGGGCCAAGGCAGGAAACTGGCTACACCTGCAAGGAACAGCAGACGTCAAGGTGGGCACCAGGAGGATGAGGATAAGCTGGACTTCAGGAAGCTGGAGCACTCAAGACAGTATCAATACTTTCCCTGGGGCCTGGCAGTGGTGGCGCACACCTTTAGTCCCAGCCCTTGGGAGGCAAGGCAGCAGATCTCTATGAGTTAGAGGCCAGCCTGGTCTACAAAATGAGTTCCAGGACAGCCAAGGCTACACAGAAACTAGGGAAAAATAAAGAGGGGAGGGACTTTCCCTGGAAGTTTTTTTTCTCCTCTCCTCCCCTTTCCTTGCCTCCTCTCCCTTCCCTTCCCTTCCCTTCCCCTCAACCTCCCTCCCATCCCAGCTCCTCTCTTCAATACTGGACATTTAATTTAGGTCTCCTGTCCTAGTGTTGTTTGTGGACAGTTTTACTTGCTTGGTTGTATTTGCAACACAATCTTTCTTGAACTCACTCTGTCTAATCCAGGCTGGTCTTGAATTAGCCATTCTCCTGCCTCAGCCTCCAAAGTTGCTGGAATTATAGGCATGTGCCACCATGCCCATCAGGAAGCCTGTTACAAATATCTTAGATGCAATTCCTATTATCTATATTTTAATTTTTTTTGGGTTTTTTTGTTGTTGTTGTTGTTGTTGTTCTTGTTTTGTTTTGTTTTTTGTTTTTCAAGAGAGTTTCACTATGAAGCTCTGGCTATCCTGGAATTCATTCTATAGACCAAGCTGACCACACAGAGATCTTCCTGCCTCTGCCTCCCAAGTGCTGAAGAAATGTGTCACTACGCCTGGCTTATATTTTAATTTGTAGTGTTTACATTACTTTTAAGTCGATCTCAACAAGGCCCCCATGGGCCAATGCCCTTGGTTTTTCTGACACGGATATCTAAGAGCTCTGAATTTTAACTCTCTTCCACCCCCAGGTGGTACAGTTGAAAATTGAAAGTTATTCAGATCGCCAGAAAAAGCGCTTCAAATGTGTTTTTTTGTTATTGTTGCTTATTACATGTTTGTTAATTAATTAATTTATCTAGCTATTAAGTGTGTGTTTGGTAAAGGCAAGGACCTATGTATGACACTTCATGTGTGACAGACAGGCACATCTGGGGATCCAACCCAAGTCTTCATGCTCGGCAAAAAGCACTTTTCCCACTGGCTAGCCCACAGGGGCATTTTGTGGGTCTTAAAAAATATTCTTATTTTTATGTATGTGTATGTGTGGAGCATACTCATGGAGGCCAGAAGAGGGTGCAGGAACCCTGGAGCTAGAGTTACAGACAGTTGTGAACCACACCACATGGACGCTGGGAAATGAACTTCAATCCACGGAAGAGCAATACGCCCTCTTAACCACTAAGCCTTCTCGCCAGCCCCTCCTCAAATGTGTTTAGACTCATCACCTGGGCAAGGATTGTGCTATAAAGACAGGTCAACTGCCTGCTCTATTTATGGATCTATGAGAGACTTCTTGTATATCTTTGCTAACAAAGTTAAATAATACTACCACAGAAATTATACAATAATGAAACAGTGACCAGACCGTTTATTATAACTACTGTATTTGGACATAATCCCTTCCAATAATATGCATTTCATGGCTGATGAGTTCATACTGTATACAAAATTTTGAGTTTTTCTTTTTAACTTAACAGTATTTTATAAAGACTTCTGAAGTCTTTTCCTAACAAAAAGTTTGATTCTATACAGTGCTGGTTCCTGCGTGAGCAAATAGATCTCTTGTGTATAAAAACTGAAAATCTCTTTAAAGAGACATTTGGCTGTATCACTCAGCTATAAAATATGCCTGTCTTTTTTACTCTACGGTCCCATGTCAAATGATGACATACTCTAAATATATTCTCACACACATCAAGTGAAAGATTTATACAGTTGCTTAGAGAAGAGTAGTAATTTGGGGGAATTTGTTTGTTTTCCAAGACAGGGTTTCTCTGCATAGCCCTGGCTGTCCTGAACTCATTCTGTAGACCAGGCTGGCCTCAAACTCACAGAGATCCACCTGCTTCTGCCTCCCCAGCGCTGGGATTAAAAGCGTGCACTACCACCACCTGGTTGAGAAAAAAAAAATTTAATATATCTGTGGGAAGTAGTTCAACATATTGTGGGATATCTATACAAAGAAATCTTGTGCAGGCAGAAGAAAATGAAGAGCCATCAAATATCAAATACACTTTTAAGTGGAGGGAGGGAGGAAGATGCCGAACAAGTTGCTGTTTCAACAGGGAGATCAAATAATAAAGCTACATTTTCAGTGGTCCTCTCTGAGACAAGAGGCGGTGGGGCAGGCAGCATGGAAGAAAGACGGACCCGCTGTCCACTGTGTGCCGTTTTGCAGCTTTGATTTTTCTATTCCCTGAGTTGATGAGGGTTTTCAAAATTACTAATAAAGAACTTGAGGCTCAAAGAAAGAAACGTCATTAAGGTTCTTGAAGTACTGAGTCCAGTTGTTTTCCAGAAAAGTCTTGGAAGTCTGCACAGCGGTGGTGTGCCGGAGCCTCTGCCTCGGCCCTGTCACAAACATTGGTGATGGCATTCCACATCCTTTTGAATTTGAGGATTATTCCGCCTGTGTGTTTTTAATCATCCGAGCTTTGATTGTGACCTTCTAAGCTACTGATCAGGCTCTGCATGTTTCTCACTCTCTTGTCTACCGTTGATACTCTCTGTCTGCCCTTTGTTTAAAAAAAAAAAAAAAGCCTATTTTTTCTAATCAGTTTTCCATCTGCAATGCAGATTCAATTGAACTGAATCAATTTCATTTCAACTCTCATGTTTGTGAAACCTCATCTCTCTGTGTGCTCTGTAACCTTTTTCTGGTCAAAAGTCCTTCCCCTTGAAGGATTTTCTATGAAATATAAACATGATTAGAAAAACCCTGCAGCAGTCTAACCAGTCTTCCCCTTCCGAGCATTAGAGGACGTCAAAACCAAATCACCTCCTCCCCCCAACTGCCGGCCTCAACCAGTTTGCCGATTGCTGCAAAATAGGTACTTCGATTTTTAAAAAGCAAAGTGTGGTGGCACATGCCTATAATCCCAGCTGAGGCAGGAGAATGCTGAAAGTTCAAGGCCACCCTGGGCTACATATAAGTTTGAGGCCAGCGTGGACTACACAGCAATACTTGGCCTCACAAAAATATAAAATGAAATAAAATAAAATAAAACAAAAGCTCAGTAGTTTAAAACAATAAACACTGTTTTGCACAGTTACTCTGAGTGCTAATTTAAGAACTGTGTGGTTTGGGTTGTGTGTCGTCAGGCTGTAGGTGACTGTGTACTCCAGGCTCAAATGCAGCTGGGAAATCTACTTTTCTGATGGCTCCATGCTCGTTGGCTAGTTATTGGATGACTTCTTTCCTGACATTCACTTAACAGTCTGGAGTCACTGTTCAAAGCTTCTCCCAGCACTGAAACCTGCTTTCCCCAGAGCCAGTGAGCTAAGAGGGACGGGAAAAAGACAGAATTCACAGGGAAGCCACATTATTTTTATAACCTAATCTCAAACCCTATTTTGAGACATGTCACCAGCAAGTGCCAGGAGTTCCTACCTAGCACATACCCTAATCCACCAGCTGCTCTGGATCCAAATGGAGGCTCCCAGGCAGCAGATCCATTGGGTATGTCTTCTCCCAGCCATATCTGGTCATCCGTGCATGTTTGACCTTTAGGCAGTTTCCTTAGACCAGCTCAACCGAACAAGGCACTTGGGAATTCATGCTGAGGAATTATCCTAGTTGCCCTCAGTGCCGGTTTGTCAAATCAAATTCACTAAAGCAAAAATGAAAATAATAGTTCTCCTAATTGAAGAGTCTCTAGCTAGGCTGGGCTTGCTGCTGCATACTTACAGTCCCCAGCACTTGAGAGGCTGCAGCTGGAGGTCATGAGGGAGAGACAGGGTAAGAGGGGGGAGGAAGAAAAGAAAGGAGAGGAGAGAAGATGAAGGACAGGGCAACAGGAGGGAGTGGAGGGAGTTTGTAGAGGCACCCTGGGCCACTGCTGGACTCAGACCTCAGGCTGTCACAGAGACCTGTGAGCTTCTCCACCTCTGGGCTGCCCCAGCTGTGTTGGATTCAATTCAAGCTCCACATGGCAGCACCTGGCAGCTCTGCACTGGTCCCACAGGACAGAGACTCTCTCCTCCTTGACATTCTGAATAAACCTAGGCTCAGCATCCCTACAAGGGCCCTCTGGTTTCCTCTCTGGGCGTAATTAGTGTCCGCCAAGAACGGCTGCTGCACTCCTGGAATGAAAAGCCAGCCAGCAGCACACAGACCAAGAATGGAAGAAAGGGAGGTATCATCCCTGGCACTGGATAAAGGGCCTAACCATATACTAATTATAAGGTTACTCTCAAGCTTTCAGCCACAGAACACTGCTTTGGTCATATCTGTCTGCTCACACAGCCACTAAGTTGCCCCATTGCTCACCCTAATTAAATCCCGGCGTCAGTACCTGGCTTCTTCAACCTTCCCAAAGCTGACCCTGCCCTGTTTTTCATGTGCCCCAAACCCTGAGCGTTTCATCCCACTCCAGTTCCTACCCACACTCACTGGGGTGTACTTTGCAAGTTTCCTGGTCACACTCTGCCCTCCATGCTGTGCACAGCTCTTACCAACAGTCCTCAGTATTTTCTTACTTCCTGAATTTTTACAACTTGTCATCTTCATCAAATTAGCCTTAAAGACCATTGCTTATAAGCTCACATTCTCCTCTAGCTCCTGTTTCTAGTAGATACATACCTCACAAGAAGACTGCCAAGTACCTCAAGATAAAGGTGTAATTTTTTCTCCTGCAAACATGCAGATTAGGATGAAAAGGCCAACAGAGTGTCCAACTGCAGGACTCACTTTTGTTTCAGTGCCATCATGCTCCAGCTCTCTCTTCCAGAAAACATCTGACAGGGAAATTAGCAGCTATGTAGCTAAAACCAAATGCATCCCAGGAAGTCAGAGACAGAGGCCCTCAAGCATTAGAGGGCAAGGGTAAGCCATGTATCAGCTATGCCAAGTCAGTGTCAAAATCTGAGAAGCTGTATATCGTCACTAGGCTCTGAAGACTGGAGTGGAGGGTAAACAAGGTTGAGAAATGGATTCCAAATAACAAATACCTACTTCAGGAAGGACTAGGACAGAGTTGGCTGTAAGGTGGGCTTTGTTTGGGGATGATTGGGGGGGGGGGGACAGTAGGACGCACTTGGTTTTCAGTCCTGGGGAGGTGGAAATCAGAGAACCCCTGGAACTTGCCAGCCAGCCAGTCTAGCTAAACCAAAGAGCCCAGGGTTCAGTGAAAGACTGCATTTAAAATAAGCTGAAGAGCAATTGAAAAAGACACCCAGTATTGACCTTTGGCTTCTACACCCACACACACATTTGCACATGCACAATATAAACTTTCACGAACATGTACACAGGAGAGGAAGGAGAAAGGCAGGGAGGAGGAGAGAGAGAAAGAGAGGTTAAGATTAAGCTGGACATGATGTTTCCTGCCTGTAACCTCAGCACTGGAAAGACTCCTATCAGATTGAGGCCTAAACAAGCAAGTCTTGGCTGCAAAGCAAGACCCTTTTTCAAAAATAAATAAAGGGCAGAAGGATGACTCAGCAGTTAAGGTTTGGTGCCCAACACCTATATCAGGCCACTCACAACTGCATCTAACTCCAGCTCCATGGGATCTGATGCCCTCTTCTGACTTCTGTGGACACTGCAGAAACTGAACTCCAGTCCTCTGTTAGAGCAGCATACTCTTAAAAGAAGTATCTCTCAAGGCCCCTTGACTCTTCTTGTTAAAATTTTATTGGGATGGGGGAGGATAGTGGCACGCACCTTTAATCCCAGCACTTGGGAGACAAAGGCAAGATCTCTGTGAGTTCCAGGCCAGCCTGGTCTACATAATGAGTTCCAGGACAGCCAGAGATATATATGTAAAGAAACATTTTTATTGGCATATTTTAATTGTAAAGATGTTTTATGTGTGTGTTTTGCCTACATGCATGCAGCATGTGTGTGCAGCACCTGCCAAGACCAAAGAGTGTACTAGAGCCCCTGGGACCGGGGCTAAAAATGGTTAGTTATACAAGCTGCCATATAGGTGCTGGAAGCCAAACCTGGCCTCTGCAAGAGCAAGTACTCTTCACTGCTGAGCTAGCTCTCCAGCCCTTATCAGCATATGTTAAATAACTTATTGTTTTTATTTTTATGTATATTTGGTGTTTGGCCTACATGTATGTTTGTGTGAGGGAGTTTGATCCACTGAAACTGGGAGTTACGGACAGTTGTGAGCTGCCATGTGGGTGCTGGGAATTGAACTGGGTCCCGTGGAAGAGCAACCAGTGCTCTTAACCACTGAGCCATCTCTCCAGCCATCAGCATATGTTAGTATACATAACAATGGCTCCCGTTATGACATTTTGACATATCTAAAAAATGTATTTTGATCGTAATTACCCTGACTACCTTCTATAGTCTCTTTTCTGTTGATCTTCTCAATTAGCCCCCCTTCTGTTTACACGGTGTGTGTGTGTGTGTGTGTGTGTGTGTGTGTGTGTGTGTGTAAATGAGTGAATCTGAGTAGGGTTGCTTACAAAAGTGTGCTGTGTTTTGTCAACTTGACCCTAGTCATTTGGGAAGAAAAAACCTCAACTGAGGAAATGTTCTGTGTCAGATTGGCCTGTGGGCACATCTAGGGAACATTTACTTGATCAATGCTTGATCTGAGAGGGCCCCATCCACCATAGGTGGTGCCATGCATGGCACCCATGGCATACAACACACACACACACACACACACACACACACAGAGCTCAGGAAACCTAAGGGTCGTGGAGGGAATGAAGAAAGGACAGACCACCGTACAAAAGCTGGGGTCAGGTGGGCTGCGTGGTCTGATGGAGCAGCATGTACTACCTAGAATGTACTACCTAGAATTATGTACAGGACAGGGGGAGGGGCTAGCTAGTCTTGCAGGAGCTCTGTAGGAGAGCAGTCCTAGCATAGAACATCCAAGAGAAGATGCAGTTGCTTATTTTTTAATACATTGGTCATTCGCTTGCACTCAGACCCTGGAGGAATAAGCCTCATCCTTTGCCACTCCCATGGGGCTAAGGCCCTGGGGTCCTTGACATGGCTGTGCCCATGTCAACGATACACATTCACTTAGGACTTCATTCACTCGGTCTTCCTTTGCTCCCTACAGCACACAGGATAGCTGAGTAACCCAGGGGAGCAACCCAGTGAGCACATTTCCTCCATAGCTCCTGATTCTGTTCAGGTTCCTGCCCTGACTTCCCTCAGTGATGGACCTTGACTGTAAGCCAAGTAACAGTCCTCCCCACACTTTGCTTTTGGTTATGGCATTCATCACAGCTACAGGATGCAAACTAACAAATGCTCGGGTGACAGGTTATTTGTAGGAGCACGGGCACCTTGTCAGTGGGCACATCACCCTAACAAATGTCTCCCTGTCCCCACCAGCTATGAACTGCATCTAACTGGTCAGGGAGAGGCGAACCTTATGAATCTGAATTCTCTCTACTAGGGGATACTGACGGGCCTAATCCTGTATGGTAATCACAACTGCTTGAGTTCAAGAGTGCCATGGCTATGTCCTGGTCAGAAGATAGCAGTCCACAATGCTTTACCGTATCCAAATCAACACTTTTAATATGTAAAAACTTTGTATTCATGTGTGTGTACGCATGCCACAGAACGTATGGCAGTCAGAAGACACCTTTATAGCCTGTTCTCTTCTTCCACCTCTACATAGGTTCTAAGGATCAAACTCATGTTACCAGCCTTTGCCTGGCAACTGTCTACCTCTTGAGTCTGCTTACTGGCCTCTAAACTTACTAGTATGCGTATGTGATGTGTGTGTGAGGAGTGTCTTGTGCAACCTGCCTGTGGAAGTCAGAGGACAACTTTGTGGAATTCACTTTCACCTTTCCAAGAGCTTCAGGTCAACCTGTAGGTTTACACAAGCACCTTTGTCCACTGAGTCCACTCACTGGCCTTGAACCAACCTTTCTTGGTTCTGTGTACACGATCCTATCCATGCTGGAAAACTAGACATCAAATATTGCTTCATGTTCCCAGGATAATGCCTCTCCTCTTTGTACTGTGAGTCTCTGATGTTCATGGGAACCACAGCTGGCAGCAGTACATGGTGCCTAGGTTGAGTCAAATGGAAAACAGCCCCTATAGCTTATGTGTTTGAACACTTGCAGTTGGTGGCAGTTTGGATATGAAACTTTTAGGAAGTGGATCCTTCCCGGACGAACCTCATCACTGGGCAGGGCTTTGAGGGTCTAAATCTTGCCCTGCTTCCTGTTCACTTTCTGAAACCTGCTCCTGCTACGTCATGCTTTCCTCCTCGCCTCAGAATCTCCGGAACCATAAACTAAAACATGACTCCTTCCTTAAACTACTTTTGGTCATAGTATTACAGCAACAAAAATCACTTACAGTATTGGTACTAGAAGTGGGTTTCTGGGGAACCTGTTTGGAACTAGGGAAATGGTTGGATGCTGTAAGCAGAGCTTTATGGGCCATTCTGGTAGGAGCCTGAAAGTAATGCAAACTGTGGAGACCAGCAAATGAGTTTCAGAGGGGAATAAAGATTGCTGAAATTTCAAGACAGCAAGCATCACACTGAGTCTGTGGCATGGTTGTTATAGATTGCTCTTAGGTCTGCAAGACAAACACCACCACCACCACCACCAACAAAAAAATAACAAAGCAAGCCCTAAAATTTAAAGTGTGGTTTGGCACTAGGACGCTTAGTATTGTTTAGATTTGTGCCATTAAAGTGAAACCTGAATTGCCCTGAAAAGTTGGAAAAGGTGTGGCTTCAAAGCAAAACCCAGCAGCTAAAGTTACAATTTGTCAAAGAACTAAGAAGTTCTTGCTTCCAGAATGCAACTACACACAAAAGCTGCTGGAAATGTGGTTCAAGGGTCCATCCCAAGCTGGCAGCTAAACCTGGCCTTCTCATCCACACAGAACTGGTTTTGGGAAACTGAGGTGGGTGCCTTCCTCCTGCTATTGAGGACAGTGTGTGGCAGAAGAGCCCCTTCAAGGAGACCTTGAGTGAAGCTGAAGGCTACACTGCAGTAGGCTCAGATGTTGGAGATCTGCCCTGCTAGGTTTTGGTCCTTTAGGCCAAGCTTTCCTCATTGACTCCAATCCTCCCTTTTAAAATAGGAATGCACACTGTCCCATTTTAATATTGCAAGTATGTGATTTTAGCCAGCCAGTAGTGGCCCACAGCTTTAATCCCAGACTAAGAAGGCAGAGGCAGTCGGATCTCTAAACTCAGAGAGATCCATCTGGGATTAAATGCATGTCACCACTGGCCAGTTTTTCTTAAGGAGTACTTCAACGCATACTCCTTCCCAGGTGTCTCAAGCAGCTCATTATTGAAGATACTAAGTGATTTCATGGTAGTCAAAGCCTTCCATAAGAAGGCATCAGCATGCAAATTGCTACAAAATGAGCTAGCCTGTGCTACAGGTAGACCCTGCCTTGAGGGGGAGAAGAGATTGAAATAACATCTGACACAGTGGCACATACCTAATGTTTACCAAGCAGGAGGCTGGAGGAGCAAGCATTCAAGGTCAACCTCAGGTACATACTATGTTGCAGCCAACCTGGGATATGAAACTCAAGGTCTGTGGTAAATCCCTTGCAGGGCCAAGTTAATCTCCAATACCTACCACAGTAACAACAGAAAGAAAATGAGGGTTATAATGGACAAAACTTAAGACAGGGTCTCATTTTCCTCAGGACAGCCTTAACTCACTATGTAAGCAGGAATGACCTTGAATTTCTGATCCCCCTTCCTTAATTCTCAAATATTGTGGAGATTATATGCATGCACCTCTCCCAAGAAGTGTACGTGATTCTGGGGACCAAATGTAGCTTTATCAATGCTAGGTACTTATGAACTGAGACACATCTCCAGAGAAGATATCTCTTTTTAATCAATCACAAAGTACTTTAGAATCTCACAGCGGTCAGCCCTGAATTATCTACGCTGATTGTTACGTAGAATGGGTGAAGAGAGCACTATGGCTGCTGGCTGTGGCAGGCAGACTGCGACAAGAGCAGCCTGGGCCACTCAAGAGAGTCCTGTCTTACAAAAACAAACTTTCGAAGTCAAATATCAAGTCGTGCTTTAAATACCACCACCAGACAGGCAAGCTGGCTCAGCAGATGAACATATTTGCTATCCGCTCCTGAGGAACGGAGTTATATTCCCAGAACCCATGGTAGAAAGGAACACTGACTCCCACAGGCTGTCCCGTGACCTCCACACACAAGCCACAGTATATACCTGAGCCCACCCCACAAACTAGCACACAATATGGAACTTTTATTTATGTGATTTCTGTACATCAGGAGTACAAGAGTAATCCTTTACAAATGGAGCTGATTTTACCAGAATAAATGACAAAACCAAAGCATGTCTGACATGGACCCACAGGGCTTTATGGTTCAAACCCAGCCAAGAAGTTTGTTACAATCTCTTTCAGCTTTGCATCTGATTGTTCTGAGATTTTCCCGTCAGCCCTGTTTGGAAAAAAAAAAAGCAAAAGATTCAATGACTAGTGCAAATGACCCCACCAAAGATTCAATGACAAGGCCAACCCACAAGGCTGACAGTTAACTTTCCTAAACGTGGGGGGTAGCTCACGCCTGTGACCCCAGCAGTGGCAAGGCTGCGGCAGGACTGCCGAATCCTGAGAACACTCCAGGTTCCACAGTGAGTGCCAAGGCCAGGCAGGCTAGCATGCAGCAAGACCCAATCCCAACACAACCCCTGTATTAAAACTAAACTCATCCCAATAAAGGCCACCAACTCCATTCATACCTGATATTGCCCAAGAGGGACTGGTGCTGGCTGATAACATGAGACAAGAAAGCATTCTCAAACTTTGTGATCTTACTGGGCTCCAGTTTATCAAGATAACCCCTCACACCCGCGTAGATAACAGCCACCTGTTCTTCAATAGCCATGGGAGCTGAAAACAAATTATCAAATGAATTCCTTAAATGCTATTTTGCCAAAGTCACAGAAATCCGTTTTTCTCCTAATACTAAACATGAGCCTAGTACCACCCACTCTGATATTCTGAACTGAAATTCCACTTAAGACTCTTTCCCACCCTCCTCTAAAAAAACAGAAGTGTAACCTTTGGGTACAACCTGTAAGCACTGCTTATAACCTGGTAGTGTTTACACAGTATTTGTGGTATAATTTGCTCAGGTAGGATAAAAAAACATACTAATATCCTTCCATATTTGCTCAATTCCACACTCATACAAGAGGTATTAAATACATTTGGTTTCCCTGGTTACTAACTTAACACTACATACAAATGGTGGACTACATTAGTGAAATAAAACAGCTGTTCTTTTGACTGAGGACCTTGTGGTACAACACAAGAGTTGTAGACCTGCCAAGACCCTACATTACAACAGGAACCAACCTAACCAAACGAAAAGAACTCACAGTATTGTCCTTGTTTTAACAACTCGGTCAGACGCACACCACGACTCAAGAGCTGCTGAGTGGCAGCATCAAGATCAGAACCAAACTGGGCAAAAGCAGCAACCTCACGATACTGAGCCAACTCCAGCTTCATGGTTCCTGCCACCTGAACACACAAGTTAAGTGTTACCATGGCTCTATGGTGCACATCACACATGGCACAGGTCACACCACACACGTTTAACATTTTAACCTAGTAACAAACTCCTCCCTGTCAAAGTGAGGCAAAATTACCTGCTTCATGGCCCTGGTCTGGGCAGCAGACCCGACACGGGACACAGACAAACCCACGTTAATGGCAGGGCGGATGCCTTTATAGAACAATTCTGTTTCCAAGAAGATCTGCAAGTCAATAATGAAGACATTAGTAAGCTTCACTTTTCCCCCAAATTTAAGACACTGTGACAAAGCTGAAACCCAAACCTGAGTAAGATCACTACGTGACTTTTCAGAAACACATGAATCCCAGCACTTAGGAGCAGAGGCAGGAGGATCACCACAGGGGCACATGCCAGGCCAGTTTACACTATACAGAATCCCAACCTCAACAAACTAAATAAAACAAGGGCAATTATATAATTTGCTTATTATGTAGGACCAGAAAATAATAAAATAAATGAACCAAACAATGACTAGCAAGGACAGTTGGGAGGCTGAGGCAGGAAGACTGGAAGGTCAAAGCCATTCTCAGCTACACAGATAGTCAACTGCCCTGGAATTGGAGTTACAGATGGTTATGTGCAGTCTAATAGGTGCTGGAACCCAAGCCCAGGTCCTTTACAAGAGCAGCAAGTGTTCTTTGCCAGAGACATCTTTCCAGCCCCTATTCTCTTCAGTTCTACGTAGGCAATTTACAAATTCAGCTCATGTTTATTAGTCTCAAACAATCAACCATTTTTATACTAATTTCAGTCATTAATCTAATACCTGTCCGTCAGTGATGGAAATAACATTTGTTGGAATGTAAGCAGACACATCACCAGCCTGTGTTTCTATGACTGGTAAGGCAGTCAAAGAGCCACCACCAAAAGAATCGTTCATCTTCGCCGCTCTCTCCAGCAGGCGAGAGTGTAGGTAGAACACGTCACCAGGATAGGCCTCACGACCGGGGGGTCGGCGGAGCAGCAGAGACATCTGGCGGTAAGCAACAGCCTGTGGTACAGAGGTGGTGACATTCACCCATTAGACAAGCTGCACCTGTTAACTTCCACAGTAATGCAAACACACAGGTTATAAAAAGATACCTTCTGACCTGTTTGGATAAATCGTCGTAGATGATCAAAGCATGCTTGCCATTATCTCTAAAATACTCTCCCATGGAGCAGCCAGAGTAAGGAGCCAAATACTGAAGCGGGGCAGCGTCAGAAGCAGTAGCTGACACCACAATAGTGTACTTCATAGCATCTGAGGAGGAAAAAAGGTTAACATTTACAAACCTATCAAGCGTGACCTTAAACTAGGGACTATGCAACAAAATTGTCCACCACCTCATTCTAATAATGGGTTAAGGAAGGGGCCTCAGGAGCAATAGTGCTTGCTATGTAAGCCTGAAAACAATTCAATCCCTGGAACCCACATAAAGGTGAAAGGAGAGAACAAGTTGGTAGAGCTCATCTTAAACAGGGTCCAAGTCCCAGCCTTGATCCCTAGCACCAAATAAACTAGGCATAATGGCGCATGCTTATAATCCTAGGAGGGAGACAGAAGAACAGGAGTTCTAGGCTATCCTTGGCTGTATAACAAATTCAGTTCTAATCAGGGGCTGGTGAGACACCACACTCCTAATCACACTCTGTAAAATAACAAGCCATGCATGGTGGCACACATCTCTAGTCCCTAGCACCTGGCAGGGAAAAGCAAGGTCAGTCAGAGCTGCATGAGACCCCATCTTAAAAAATAAAAATCAAGGGGTCACAGATAGCTCAACTATTTTATAAAAAAGCACATACTGCTTTACAATTCAGTTCCCACATCTGATGGCTTATAAGTGCCTCTAACTCCAGCTCCAAGGGGAGCAGTGGGCACACATATACTTCTAATACACATACATTTAAAATGGTGCGCACCTTTGATCTCAGCAAATGGAAGGCAGAAGCAGGTGGATCTCTCTAAGTATGAGGCTAGCCTGATCTACTTAGTGAGTTCTAGGATAGACAGGGACAAGACCTTGTCTCACCCCAAAACAATTTAAAAATAAAACAAACAAACAAAAGCCAGGTGTGGTGGTGCACACCTATAATCCCAGCACTCTGGGAGGCAGAGGCAGGTGGATCTCTTAAGTTCGAGGCCAGTCTGGTCTACAAAGGGAGTCCAGGACAGCCAAGGATACAGAGAGAAAAATAAATAAGAAAATAAATAAATAAATAAATAAATAAATAAATAAATAAATAAATAAATAAAT
>NW_026596040.1:37982716-38020650 GCF_907164565.1 Psammomys obesus | reverse complement strand
AATAAATAAATAAATAAATAAATAAATAAATAAATAAATAAATAAATGAAGGAAGGAAGGAAGGATAGTGAATAGTAAATAATGAATAATAAAGAAATAAGATAAAATAAAATAAAAAAACAAATCAACCAAAGTCAAAAAACAATCTGAAGTAATACACAAAGCACGTAGTTAAGAGGTGCTTCACAGCATTTTCTTGTTTCTGTTGATTTACACTAGACTGTTCTGTTCATTGCAGAGTACATTCAGCTTTGGTTAAGTAGATGTTCTAAGCTCAGCGGTGATAAAGAAGCCACGAGAGGCCAAGGGACTAATATGCCAGTACCTGCATCTGTCAGTCTCTTCACCAGCTGAGCAACAGTGGAGCGCTTCTGACCAATGGCAACATAGATACAGTACAGCTTCTTCTTTTCATCGGTCCCCTCATTGAAACGTTTCTGGTTGATGATTGTGTCAATGGCGATTGATGTTTTCCTTTAAAGAGAGTGGCATAATGTCAGGAAACACAGGATTTCCAGGCCCAACTGGGCCACTGCTGGTCTCCATCATCACCTGCTACTGCCCCACTACAAACACAGCATTTACTATCCCCCCAAAACCAGAATTACTTACTAAGAATAATCATTGATTAGAACTTTTAAAAGGTTTTCGAGTCTTTACCCAGTCTGTCTGTCACCAATAATCAGCTCTCGCTGACCACGACCAATCGGCACCAGGCTATCCACAGCCTTAATGCCAGTCTGCATTGGTTCCCGCACTGAGATTCGGGGAATGATCCCAGGGGCTTTCAGACCCACTCTTCTACGAGTCTTGGAACCAACCGGACCCTGTAAAACATATTAAGCATTAACAAACAAATAAAAAGAAACCCTCAAGAGTAATTAGTTTTGATGTTTGCCACATCAGCAGCCAATAAGCATTAACCCACCTTTCCATCAATAGCATTACCAAGGGCATCAACTACACGACCCAACAGTTCCTCGCCAACGGGAACGTCCACAATGGCACCTGTTCTCTTGACAATATCTCCTTCTTTAATTAGTTTATCATTCCCAAACACGACAACTCCAACATTGTCAGGTTCCAAGTTCAGGGACATACCCTGCACAAAACAAACAAGTAAACCATGAAGCCAGAACGGCTCCATTCCACATACTAATAAGTAATAATGTAGGCAGCTTGCGAGCAGCAGGGAGAGGCAGGTGGATATCCCCGTCCACCCGCCTCAGTTCACTATCTCTCAACTAATGTTCTCCAGTTAAGACTTCATGAAATAGCTCGGTGGGTGGGTGCTTGACCTGACATGATCACAGGTAGGAGAGAACCTCCAGAAAGTTGGTATATGATGCTCTGACCTCCACAGTGGCACACTGCAGTGCTGCCCCACAAGCTCAATAACTATGCACCAAGTATCGGCAGGTTCTGACAGCTACACACTGACTTAGCTTTCAGTAATGGATCTACTCTTACTGGGAAAAGAGTTCAGTTTACATAACCAAATGCTTTTGCATAAAATGATCTTCGCAGCTACAAAGGAGCTGATGTGAACTTACTGAAACAAGGTGAATGTTGACTAAATTTTCAATTTTCTTGCCACTGGCTACAACTTATTTATCAGCACATATGAGGGGAAGGGAGACTATGGGACTTGGTTTAATCAAAATCTTTCTAGCTTATTCTCTTTACAACCTGTAATAGGGGAGAAATGAGGCAAATTGTGACTTAAATGTTTTTAATGTTTGACAAGCTCTGAATTTCTAAATGAGAAACCAAAGCCACAGATCCTAAAATAACACAACTCCCACTTTATAATCTACCTTTAAGCCTGAAGAAAATTCTACCATTTCTTCTGCTTGAACATTCCTCAGCCCATGTACTCGGGCAATACCATCACCAATGCTTAAGACACGGCCGGTCTCTTCAAGGTCAACAGAAGTATCTGCTCCAAGAATCCGCTCTTCAAGAATGGAAGACATCTCAGCAGTGCCTAAGAGAACATGTCACTCAACTTAATACTCTTGTCCAAATAGCTTCTCAAAACCCATTTCCCAAAAACTAGTTTCACAATAATAACGTAATTCTAAAACACAATACAAATTTTATTTTTAAATGTTGACTATCTTGGAGCTACAGAGATGGTTCAGTGGTTAAAAGTATTTGCTGCTCCTACAGAGAAACTAGGTTCAGTTCTCATCACCCATATGGCAATTCACAACTATATGAAATTCCAGTTACAGGGACTCTGAAGCCCCCTGTGAGCACCAACACACAGACACACGCATAGCCTAGGTAAAGTGCTCATACACACCGTAGATGTAAATAAGGTGTTTTATAAAGTTGATATTGGTCACTGTCAAAATGACTGAAACTTCAAGAGATTAAGAGAAAAACTTTTTCACAAGTCAAACAATATCGTAACATATTACCCTGCCCTAATGTTTTCCCTTCATTTCTCACTTAATTTCTAAAGAATCTGTAATTATGTTAAAATCTGACTTCTGAGATGGTCAGTGAGTAAAGTTGCCTGCAAGCCCGGTAAACAGAGTTCCAGCCCCAAGACCCACAAGGTAGAAGAGAACTGGCTCGAGAGCTGTCCACTGACTTCCACATGTATGCCATGTCGGGAACACAAGTGCTTGTTCAATAACGTGCAAAAATAAACACATCAAAAAGTTACACAATTTCCCCAGTAAAGATCCTAAGCATGAGCTAGAGAGATGGCTCAGCTGTTAAGAGCACTGTCTGCTCTTCTAGCAGTCCCTAGTTCAATTCCCAGCAGCCACACAGAGGCTCACAATTATCTAAAATGGTATATGATGCTCTCTTCTGTCTTGCAGGCATACATGCAAATAGTGCTCATATGTATAAATAAATAAATCTCTAAAAAAAGAACCTAGGCACTAGTGCGCATCTCACTATATAAATACACTATGTATATATTTACCCTTTTCTTAAACATTACAATACATGGCCAGGGGTGAGTAGTATTTGCCTACAAAGCCCTGGGTTCCATCCCTAGCACCTCTAAGAGGAACAGAAAAAGAGCCCTCCAGCCCATCTCCAAAGAAACTTCCCAACTACAGTGTCTTCTTATGTATGCTCGGCTCCCCTCTTCCCTACTGTACATGCAGGTATAAAACAGAAGCGACCGTCTTTGAAAACGCCTATCAGTGAAAAATTGTTCATTTTCTTATACCTTTTACAAGAGGTTCAAAAAAAATTACAGTTCAGAGAGTGCCTATACATATGCATAGTTTTCATCCAAAAGGAATCATTAAAAAACCACACTGTGGGAGGGGGGACCATACTGCGTAACAGAAAAGTATAGTTTCATTAGACAAAAATAATCTATCAAGATAAGGCATTTTACATTTGGTATATGATGATTAAATTCAAAGTGGGGGGTCTTCACGATGTAGTTTTTAAAACCGGACTTACCAGTCTTCTGAAGTCGAGTGTGGGAGGCATGGAGATTTCTTGCAGCAATAAAGGATGACCCCAAAGCATTTTTGGAGACCTAGTACAAAAACATTCTTTAACCAATCTGATTCTTTAAAAGCTTTCATCACACATAGGCTACACTCATGTACCTGCACAGGCATTAAACACACCCAGCCTTCAGGAGCTGGATGGGGTGGTGTGCATGCCTGTAATCCTAGCACTCAGGAGGCAAAGGCAGGAGATCACCTGAAATTTGAAGCCACACTGGTTCATACAGCATATTTCAGGCCACCCAGAACTGGAGAGCACGACCCAGTCTCAAACACAGCACAAGAAGCAGCAAAGACCCCACAAAACTGACAAGCTTAAATATGGGCTGAGGCTGATCAGACAGCAAATCTTGCCTAAAAGTTGATGGTTCAATTACACAGGAAAGCATGATGCGATACATGCATCTATTATTGCTATTGCTGGTACACAGCCTACAGAAAGCTTTTTGTCAAATACAATTGTTAAGACACTCTTTCTCAAGGACAGCTAGGCATTACTATTTTGATGTTATTTTTCAACTGAGTTGTGGAAACATCAGTAAGATAACCACTACCTAATGGGGAGAACTTCAGTATTGTTCCTATTTTTCTTCCTTTTTTTTTTTTTTTTTTTTCAGGCAGATACTGGGTGAGCAAATCAATGCTGCAGCTAGTTTAGAAAATACGATTTTTTTTTTCCACTGTGGACTAAATCCAGCAGTAAAGTGGAACCTGGACCCCTGTAATTTTTCTTTCTACTTCGGACACTGTGATTTTGCTATTTTGAATCTGCTAGTTTTTCATGGGAACCAATACAAATCTTTTTTAAACATGTTTTTTCCCCCAACAGAAAACTGCCAGTGTTGGAGAGCAGTATATTATTTCGCCTTTTAAATCCAGATTGCTTTTATAATGAAAAGGTAAAATACTTATATAGGACTTAAAGGCCGTACTTTTTTTTTCTTTTTAAGAGTTATTCTCAGCATCATGGGAGATCATTAGTAAGGACACCGACTGTCGGGGATACTTCCCGACCTTATGGTCTATTTTACAACTCTTTAAACATGAGGCAGACAACTCAACTCAAGGACAAAATCTTTTAAAATGTCAAAGAACCTCGAGGTCTTATGCCTAATCTAGTCCATTTACAAATTTTTCACCGTCGTTGATGGTGTAAACCACACAAACTGTTTCCGCACCGCGCGATGTTTCACGATCTTTTCCGTATTCAGCACCGAGTAACTAGCCGACAACTCAAAGGGTCACTTTCATTTATTCCCCTTGAACTGACCTCCGAGCAAAGGTGAAATGCTCGGGCCTGCTGACCTTCATACAATGTCAAGCTCTCCTCACGCTCCTGCACAAAGCTGCTGACAGCTCCTTTGACCTTCAGCGGAGCCAGACCCCAGGAACAAGCCTCTGAGCAGGCCAGACAGGCAGCGCTCACAAACCCTGACCTTGACCCTAGGCTCGACCCTAGGCCGGCCCCCACCCCAAGACCAGATCCTCCAAAAGCCCCTTTGCACAGCAACGCCGAGGTCACGGATCCCTGCACCACCGCGCCCCGAAGGCCTGCAGAAGTGCCCTTCCGCCGTCCGCGCAGCCGAGCAGCCACGGTGCAAGATGGCGCCGTCCGCCCCAGCCCCGCAGCACACAGCCCCGCAGCGCTCCGCAGAGAGCCGGTGCCCGCGTCCGCGCCCGCCTGCCCAGGCCCCGGCTCACCAGTCCCGCCCGGCGAGGGAGGGCACGGGCCACGGCCGCGGCGACGCGCACGGACAGCATCCTTGCAGCTTCTCCGGGAGCTCCTCTGCAGCCGCAGCCTCCGGACGACTGGCACAAAATGGCCGAGCGCGGAGGAAGGTCAAGGCAGCCAGCCCCCCCTGACCCGGAAGTACTGCCTCCTCCCTCACCTCCGGACGCAAATCTTTTTTTTTTTTTAATGGTTATTTAAAAAAGTAATAATAACTCTTCTTTTTAAATTTAGAACTAAAAGTGAACGAATCAGTTGTTTCCAGCCTCCTCCTTGCATTCATCATTTTTATTTTTGCTCTGTTGAATCGACCTTGCAGTTGTCCTGGGCGACCACGTGAGTAGCGGAACCAGAGGAGAAATGTCCCTGAAGTGGGCGTCAACCTGTGGCCGACTGCTTAGATTGTGAGCAGGATTAATAGTGCCGGTGGGGTAACCCTGCATGCTCTGGCAGTCCGGGTCGGCGGAACTCCTGCGCAGTCACCCACCCAAGAGGGGTTAATCTTCAGGCCCTGAGAACAATCTGAAGCCACTTAAAGTGCCTATTATTATTAGTGTGTGTGATGTGTATGTGTGTGTGCCAAGGCATACTTGTGGAGCCCAGAGGCCAGTCCTCTCCTTCCACCGAATGTGGATCCTGAAAAACAAACTCAGGTCAGGGTTGGCGTTGGCGTACAAGCACTTTAACCACTGAGACATCTTACTGGCCCCCGATTTGGGTTTTAATATCTAAATCTTTTCTTGAATTAAAAAGTTTTATTTCATTATGTAGTTAGATGTTTTTTTTGCATGTATGTCCCTGCACCACGTGTACCTGGTGACTTCAGAGAAGCTCTAAGATCTTTTGGAACTTGAGTTACAAGATGGTTCTTAGCCACCATGTAGGTGTTGGGAATCAAACCTGCGTCCTCTTGGTAGAGCAGCTACTGCTCTTAATCTTTGATCCATCTCTTCAGCCCACGTACCCAAATATTATAAGAGATTTGATAGCACAAATGAAAAAATTGAAGTTCTTTGATCTAAAAGAATCTTTTCAGGGAAGCTGGGCCTGAGGGCTCAGGCCTGTAATCCCAGCTAGCCTGACTGATGGGGAATTTAAAGAATGAAGATGAACAAACTCAAGGCCAGCCTGGTAAAAGCAAGAGCTTGTCAATCAACCAATCAGTAAAAGGGCCGAAAACAAATCTCAATAGTAGAGTACCTGCTTAGGGTGCAGAAGGCTTTGGTTTAATTCCCCGGTCAGGGAGGGCAGTAGGAAGAATCCTGTTTAAATTACATAGGTTCCTAAATTCTAGCCATCACCAGGAGTTTCAGTAGAGTGGTTGACAAACCTGCAGAGCATGGTCCAAAATCAAAAAGTACCACTCAGATTCAGATAAGGCTCAGATTTTCTTCTGCCAACAACTAATTTTGTGACCCTGGAGATTCCGTTATACTTTGTCTTTTGGAGTAAAATGGAAATAATTCATTTTCTCTCTCTCTCTATCTCTTTCTCTCTCTGAAACACATATACTCACCAAATAAATGCAATAAGAATTAAAGTCACTATTAGTGTTATTATAAATATTAATTTTTTTATTTTTATTTTATTTATTTACTAATTTTGCTTATTCATTTTGAGTTTTTTTTGAAACCTATGGCAATCCGCCAGCTCCAGCCTTCTGAATACTGGGACCACCACACCTGCACACCAGAAGAGGGCACCAGATCTCATAGATGATTGTGAGCCACCATGTGGTTGCCGTGAATTTGAACTCAGGACCTCTGAAAGAGCAGACTGTGCTCTTAAGCTCTGAGCCATCTTTCCAGTCCCCCCCCCCCCCGTGATACATTCTTAAAGTTCTTATTGTAAGCACCTCTTCTGATGGTAATTTTCCTCTAAATAAACAACAATTTCGGCAGACAGAGCAATTGACTCCTAACCGAGTGCTGTTGGTCTCTTTCAGGCTGCACTGGCTGCTTTGAACGAAAGGACCATCAATCAAAAAACAGCCACCCAGACTACCAGTGTGCCAGCACCATCACTCTTGGGACCCCTACACAACAGCCACCTGTGGTGGCAGATGCTGGTAATCCCCAAGTAAAGTAAAGAGATGGGGAGTAGAAGGTCATCCTTGACTATGTAATGAGTTTCCCTTCTGAGGAAACTGCTCCACAGTGCAGCTCATCATGATGCAACAGCATAGCCAGGACAGAAAGAGAGGGGCAGCATCTGAAGAAAGATTTCTATACAAAAACTGTAACACATTGTTAAGGGTCCCCGTATCAAGGCCTGTTACACCAGAGGGCCCCTGCTCCCACCTGACTACTGCCTCTGTTTGCTGCTGGCAAACCACATTCTGGGGTGTACCAGCTTACCTGAAATTTTACTTCCTGAGCAGAGATATGTTTGAAACAAAAAGGGTAAGGAAGAAGCTGAAAACATACTTTCAATGCAAGCATTTGGGAGGTGGAGGGAGGCAAGAAGATCAAGAGTTTAAAGTTATCTTCAGCTCCAAACTAAGTTTGAGAACAGCCTGAGCTATGTGAAACTGTCACAAAAACAAAACCAAACAAATAAAAACTCGTTAGGTAAACTGATGGACATGTAACTACAATGATCAATCATGGTGACACACAATTTAATTCCAGTGCTGAGGAAGCAAGGTCAGGCAGGTTCCTGTGGCTCACCAGTCAACCAGCCAAACTAATTGGCCAGCTCCAGGTCCTGGTGAGAGACCTTGTCTCAAAGAACGTGGTAGGCATCTCCTGAGGAATAACTGTTGGGGCTGATCTGCCGCTATTATGTATCAAATGTTAATTGTTTGCCCCTCCCCAAGATCCTTACAAGGAAATTCTCACTTATCCAAAATGACATGGTGTAAACCTTACCTGCCAAACTGTCCCTGGTTGTCAAATAAAGTTACCTACTCCTGGGCTAGGCAGGAGCCAAGGTTCTGGGAGAGATCATGAGGAGAAGAGAAAGAAGAGGAAGGGGCAGGTCACCATGGGTTAGTGTGAACTAGAAGCATGCGGCTGGGAGGAGCTTGCGCTGAAGATTGGCATGATGAGAGAAGCGGCCCAAATGGAAAACAAGTACAAGTATTTATGGGGATTGTGGCTGAGACATAGGCAAGACAGCGTAGAGGGTTAATAATACCTGCCCAGCCCCAGGGCATTAAGTCTTACCAGAAATCTAACAGGTTAGCCAGGAGGTGCTGGCGCACACTTGTAACCTCAGTGCTCAGGAGGCAGAGGCAGGATTATCTCTGTAAATTCGAGGACAGCCTGGTCTATAAAGCAAGTCCAGGACAGCCAGGACTGTTACACAAAGAAACCCTGTCTTGAAAAACAAACAAACAAACAAACAAACAAACAAAATCTAACAGGGTTTTGTGTCTTTTATTTATAAAATGCAGGTTAAGGAATAACTGGTGCCTTAATAATTATATGAATCAATATTAAATATCAATCATTCATTCAACAGATGACTGTGGTTGACTTTCATATGTCCATAAGCACCATTAGCCCGTGAACGTAGACATGTACATACTCACTTGTGTGCATACACACACCAAGAATAAAGGAGGGAGGCTTTGAAAGTAGCCTAACAGAGTGCTTGCCTGACATCTACATTCCTAGGCTCAGTCTCCAGCACCTTAAAGAAAACACATGATGACATCACAAACTACAGTGCTGGGCTGCTAGAAACGTTGATTATATTGATTTTTTAAGAGTTGTTTATTATGTATAGTGTTCTGTCTGCACGTACAGCTACATGCCAAAAGAGGACACCAGATCTTTTTATAGATAGCCATGAGCCACCAAGTGTTGCTGGGAATTGAATTCAGGACCTTTGGAAGAGCAGCCAGTGCTCTTAGCCTCAGAGCTATTTCTCCAGCTCTCCATTATTATATTTATCAGGTGTCTTATTTTCTTTCCTGGTGGTACTAGGGACTGAACCTAGGGCTTCTGGAATGCTTGACAAGTACTCTATCACTGTACTCCATCTCCAACCTCCTTTTTACTTCTTTTGACCTTTAGCCGTGACCTCTCTCGGAGCCTAGGCAGATCTTGAGCTTTCTCCTCTGTTTTGAGACAGTGTCGGGCTGTGTATCCCAGGCTCACTTCAAAGCCATACCCTCCTTCCTCAGTCCATGCTCATGCCACTATGCCCAGTGGCATTTAAAATGTCCATACAGTTTAGAAAATGAAATCTTGTCACAATCACAATTTCATAATTAAATCTCATATATATGGAGCTGGAGAGATGGCTCAGTGGTTAAGAGCACTGACTGCTCTTTCAGAGGACCTGGGTTCAATTCCCAGTACCTACATGGCAGCTCACAATGCCAAGATCTGACACCCTCACACAGACATACATGTGGCAAAACACCGATGCACATAAACAAACAAACAAATAAATAGATCACATATACTAGGAAGTTGAATGCAAGAATCCTTCTTTGGCCTATCTGCTTCGCTAGTCCCATAGTATACTATAGGTGCTTCCATGAGGTTGCCTGGACAGTGAAACTCTCAGGTGGAGCCAGACATGATGGTCAAATTCTAGCTGTACTACCTAACCTGGGCCAAGTCATTTAGCCTGTGTGTTTTAATGTGAAAGCAGGGAAAACAATATGTTCACCAGTTTCAGAGGATTTGCAATAATAACAATCCACGTTTGTTTCTCAGGTAAAAAAGCCAGTCATGGGTCTCACCTGAATCCCAGGGCCAAGGAAGCAAGGGCAGGAAAGTTCCTGTGGCTCACTGGCCAACCAGCCAAACTAATTGGCCAGCTCCAGGTCCTGGTGAGAGACCTTGTCTCAAAGAACAAGGTAGGCATGAGGAATGATCACTGAACAAAAATATAAAAGCATAGCAAACCAGGCATTGATGTATAAATGTAAAGAATTCCTCATACTGTAAAATACAGAGTACTGGAGGGAATTCAGAGCTTTAGAGGTGGCAAGAACTGAATTAGAAGAAAGGCACAACAGACAGATGCTGTCAATCATCTTTAATTTTCTTTTCTTTTTTTTTTTTTTTTTTGAGACAAGGTCTCATTATGTAGCCTGTTAACCATTTTAACCATTGAAAACATTCTAACGATGAACATGGTGGTATAAGGCCTGTAATTACAGCATGACAGGAGGTAATGGGATAAAGAGGAAGACATACCAGGAGTTCAAAGTCATTCTCTGATACATAGCAACGTTGAGGCCACCTTGGGCTACATGAGAAATCCCAAAGAGATGGCTTGACAGGCAAAGGTGCTTGCTTTCAAGGCTGGATCCCAAGTTTTATCTTTAAGTCTGATCCAGGGATCCACGTGGTGGAAGGGGAGAATCTATTCCTGAAAGTTGTGCTTTGACACCCCCACCCTATCCCCACACATATTAAAATGTAATAAACTTAAATAAGTAAATCCTGAGGACATTTAAACACTTGACAGCAGAAACTAATGTTAAGATTGCTGTAGTTGGCTGGGCAGTGGTGGCACACGCCTTTAATCTCAGTGCTAGCGTGCTCCGGGAGCAAGTTGATCTTTGTGTGTTCGTGTGTTCGAGACCAGCCTGGTCTACACTACAGAGTGATTCAAGACAGCCAGGGCTACACACAGAGAAACCCTGTCTTGAAAAACAAAATGACAACAACAAAAAGATTGCTGCAGCTCCTATGCCAGAGTAGAATAAACATTTAATTTCGTGTTGTTTTTGAGATAGGGTCTTATGTAACTCTGGTTGCGTCAAGGTTGAAGATGGCTTTACATTTCTGGAGGATGCTACCACATACAGTGTGTGCTCTGCTGGGGATTCAGCCCAGGACTTCCTCAATTTCTTCCTCACCCTACTCCCAATTATGGAGTCCAATCCCTGAGAGTTTTTTGAGTGTGTTTGTTTGTGACACTCTAAAGCCATAGCTCAGGATGATATGAAACTTACAGTTATCACTGTATAACAGAAGCTGGCCTTGAGCTCTTGGCAATCCTCCTGTCTCAGCCTGCCTACTGCTAGGATTACAAGCGTGTGCCATAATGTCCATGAAAGAAATTATTAGATTTATGCAATCAATGTGGAATCAACACTATCTGCCGACTAAAAACTCAAAGTTGCAGGTATTTTTTTTAAGACAACTTGGCTCAAGCGAGAAATATAAGAAATAAAACAAAACAAACAAACAAAAAAAACAGCTTGTTTCTAGGAGTTCTTCTCATTTTGATGATTATAACACAGAGGGCTCAGAGCTAGGTTATGCAGCCAAACCAGGCTCTTAGAGCAGCACGGGTTCATTGTCCTGGAATCAGTAAAAACCAAAACTCCCAGAATTCTCGGCCCAGAGGGGTGGGCCCAACGGTGAGAGGGCGGAGCCTGGGCGTTCCCCGCGAGGCTTTGAGAGTGAGCTGGCGGGAGCGGCGGCCATGGCAGCGCCGGAAGATAGAGGATCGCAGGTGACACCCGGAGCTGGGTCGGGAACCCGCTTAGCCTTCCCGGGGCCGCGCATCGGCCGGTCTCGGCACTTGCTGTCCCTACTGTTTCTGCCCCGACTTCATGGTGCGGCCTTGAGACCCTTTGCGGGGCCGGACCCCCCTGAGGAGGCTGTGCCCTCCCCTTCCCCTGGTGTCCCAGCCGCTGTATGGAGCTTCTGGCTTCGGGCTGGGGTGGGATTCCGAACACAAACCCACCTTGCAGGCCAACCTCCTTTATTCACCGCTGCTTCAGTCTAGAATGTGAAGAATGTAAACCACTGGGCTGCAGCCAGACTGAAGTCCGGAACCCTTCTAGCACTGGTGGGGTTTAGGATGTGTTGGGGACGACTAGCTTTTCAGATCGTATACTAATAATCAGTCTATTTTGCTTTCACGTTCGATTATTAAGATCTTCCAAGAGAGGCAGGTTCTTTTTGTTGTTTGTTTGTTTGTTTGTTTGTTTTTGCCAGTGCTTCGTTTGCAGCTTTGGGGAAGAGTGATGTTCTTTGGTAATTTAGACTTCGTTTGCCTACTCACTTGTTGACAAGTCAGGATGTGAATCAGCAGGACACCTGAATAGTCACAGAAAATGTTTAGTTTGCTGCGGAGCACTCAGTTTGTCAGATGCTGTTATAACAAGGCTTACTTTTTAATGGCAAGGTTGCTGCGTGGTTGAAAAAAATATTTGGAGACCATCCCATTCCACCATATGAGGTGAACCCACGGACGACAGAAATTTTATATCACCTTTCAGAACGCAACAGGATTCGGGACAGGGACATCCACCTGGTAATAGAGGACTTAAAACAGAAAGCAAGTGAATATGAATCAGAAGGTGAGTTTATGCCTAAAGCTTTGAAAAAGGTAGTAGAAGTAACTAAATTTTATAACACTAAAATGTTAGTGTTTTAGTCTATACTACAAGTAGTCTATAATCCAAGTAGTACTTGTATTATTATCATTATTCTCTTTTAGACAAATTAGATTCTCTTCTGTTATAATAACTTCCAAGTTAGAAATTTCAGTATAGCATGCCTTCTTAAAACAGTGAAACCTAAAAGATAATTAAATTTGCAGGGTTGGGGCTTGGGAGAGGAATGCCTTTAATCCCAGCAGAGGCAGGAAGATATCTGTGAGTTCAACAAAACAAAAGCCTCTTAGCCTACCGTAAAAGATACCTGCAATTCTTCCCCTTACATAGCTTGGGGGACACCAAAGATGGCAGCCATGAAATGTGAGACTTGGACAAATCACCACAGGCTATATATCGTGGACTTGCTTTGAAATTTTCTGCTAAGCCAAGCATGATGGTGCACATTTGTAATCCCAGCATTCAGAAGGCTGAAGTAGGAGACTGCAGTGTCAATTTGGATCACATAGCAAGACTGTCTCAAACAAGTTTTTTTTCTTTCTCCTCTTTCTTGTTAGTCATAAGTAGTATGAGAAAGTGAAGAGTGAGAACAGTGGTACATCTGAGATATGCCTTCTGTGGAAGCCCTCCCACTCAAGGGTTCTGTCTTATTTTTCCATAGTAAATTTCTGCTCATTCTGCCTGAACAAAATAAGAAACTTTTGAGGATGACAGTACAGCAGAGGAAGCAAGATCTCCTTGCCCTATGTTTAGCCAAGCTAGGGACATTTGTTGTATATAATTTTTAAATGTAGATTTATTTTTTATGTACGAGTGTTTTGCCTACAAGTGTGTATATGTACCCTGTGTGCTCCTGGTGTTTGTAGAGGTCAGAAGAGTGTGTCAGATCCCCTGGAACTGGAGTTAGGTGTGATTATAAGCCACTATGTGGATCCCAGGAGCTGTGTCTTCTGCAAGAGCAAGTGCTCTAACTGGGCACAGTGCCACACACCTTTAATTCCAGCACTGGGGAAACTGACACAGGTGGATATCTATGTGTTCAAGTCTAGCCTAGCCTAGATAGAATTCCAGGACAACCAGGGCTACATAGAGAGACCTTGTCTCAAGAGCTTGATGTCTCTCCAGACCCTATATGATATTTTGAATATAGTACAATTATATTTAATTTAATTATATTTAAAAGACACTTTTTCCAATAGTGTCTTTTAAAATTAGCATGGAATCTGTTTGATGAGCCATGTTTTTTTGTTTGTTTGTTTTTGAGACTTTTTTTGTTTATGTGTGTAGTTCTGGCTGTCCTGGAACTAGCTCTGTAGACTAGGCTGGCCTCAAACTCACACAATCCACCTGCCTCTGCTGGATTAAAGGCATGTGCCACCACCACCTGGCTTGGTATGCCATCTGAACAGTCTAGAATACTCCCACAGTGGAGAGCAGAGTAATTCCATCACCATAGGAACCTCTCATGGTTCCTACTTTTGTTTAGATTGAACAGGTTGGTTCCCAACGACCCCATTGGATGCTTTACAACTGCCTATAACTCCAACTCCAGGGGTTCCTATGCCTCTGGCCTCCACGGGCACCTGTACCCAAAGTATACATGCTCATACATATACACATAATTACAGATAAGTTAATTATTTGGTTTGCCCCCCCACACACCGTGTTTTTTGTGTGTATGTAGCCATGGCTGTCCTGGAACTCTCTGTAGACCAGGTTAGCCTTGAAATCAGGGAGGGTAGGACTGGGAGGAGATGAGGGAGGAAGCTACAATGGGGATGTAAAGTGAATAAATTATAAAAAATAAATTTAAATTAAAAAAATAATCAGAGATACACATGCCCCTGCCTCTGGAGTGCTGGAGTGCTGGGATTAAAGGTATGTTCCACCATACCTGGCTCAAAAGAAATCTTGAACAAACAAAACCAAATATATATATATATATATATATAATATATAATAAAAGTTTAAAAACCAAAAAGGACAAAACATCTAAGATAACATAAAATAATTCTTTTATCATTTCAGCCAAACGTCTTCAAGACTTTCTCATGGAGAGTGTGAATTTTTCCCCTGCTAATCTGTCTAACACTGGTTCCAGGTTTCTGAATGCACTGGTCGACAGTGCAGTAGCCCTGGAAACAAAGGATACTTCAATAGCAAGGTAATTATTGTAATGCTTTTGGTCTGTGTTCCCATAGGGGAGTGTTCTGTAAGGCCTTGACATAAGGATCTTTTGGTTCTCACAGTAATTCTGCATAAAAGATTAGCAATAAATACAAAAGTGTTGAAGTAATTTGTTTGTTTGTTTGGTTGGTTGGTTTGGGTATAGTTTTTTTTTGTTTGTTGGTTTGTTTTTGTGTGCTGAATTCTAGTTAGCTCAGCAGTACCAGGGGTGGGTAGTCATGGCTGTATAAGAAAGCTAGCTGAGCAGAAGCCAGAGAGGTGGAGCCAGTAATTAAGTAGTGTTCATTGTTTCTGCCCCGACTGCTCTCAGTGATGTACTGTGACCTGCAAGTGTAAGATGAAATAAACCCTTGTTTTGTTTTTATGAGACAGGGTTTCTCAGGGTACAGTCCTAGCTGTCTTAGAACTCACTTTGTAGACCAGGCTAGCCTCGAACTCACAGAGATCAACCTGGCTCTGCCTCCTGAGTGCTGGGATTAAAGGCGTGCGCCACCATCGCTCAGCTCAATAAACCCCTTTCTATGTTGCTTTTGGTCCTGGTGTTTATCACATAACTATAGAGCAAACTAGACTAGCTGGAAACTGCATCTGTGGGTATATACCTGTAATAAGTCCAGCACCCAGGAGGTGGAGGCAGAGGATCAGAAGGTCAAGGACATCATCTTCAGCATCTTAGGGAGTTTGAGGCCAGTATGGACTGTATAAGAATCTTCCCCCAAGAAATAAACAAACAGGAAAAGTAGTAGGTTAAGTGATTTGGTTGAGCATGGTAAATCTTGTTTGTATGCAACACTGAATAAGGTAAGAATACTCATTGTTTCTAAGACACCTATATAATGACGTAATTCCACCAGTCCCCAGAGGGAACAGAAGCTCAGGGAGTGAAGGTTAAATAACTTCTTCAGAGTTGGGATCCTAAGCAAATCTGGCTCCAAAGTCCATATGACAACTGTTGGTGGTCATTTCTTAGCTAGGATTATTACTGCAACTGACCATGATCAGAAAAGAACACATAACACTGCGCATAACTGCCAGTATAAAGTTTGAGATTTATATAATGCTTGAAGAGTAGTGTTGTAAGAACATAGAGACTACACGGCAGCATCAGTGTAGACCAAATCAGTTCTACAGGCACCAAATATGACTGTATAGGGAAGCAGACATGACCTTCAAGGAGAGTAACTGCTTAGTCAAATGAGAGAGAAGGACAATGGAGAGAATTCTACCATAGTGTAACAGCTGCACTGTAAGACTAAAGATGCTATCTCTGGTGAGCACAGACAAAAGTCACAAGTTTGGGGGTTTTTGTTTGGTTGGTTTTTAGAGTTTTTGTTTGGTTGTTTTGTTTTTATTTTGTTAAAACAGGGTCTCATTATGTATCCCTGGTTAGCCTTGAAGTCACTACTCACTATATAGACTGGGATTCTTGGCGATCTGCCTGCCCCTCTGAGTCTTGGGAAAAAGGTGTGTACCGTCACACCCTGCCTTACCTAACTTTTGAAGGGAAATGGGAGTTGTCAGGCAGTGCTAACAGCAGGCGAGAGCAGTATAAAGGATGGAACAGTGTGATTATGTAGAGAAGATTGATTTTAGGCTGTGCTTGTTCTGGGCCTATCTGTGTGACCAAGTTCCTCTTTCAGTTTTATCCCTGCAGTGAATGATTTGACCTCTGACCTTTTCCGTACCAAATCCAAAAGTGAAGAAATCAAGCTTGAATTGGGAAAACTTGAAAAGAGTCTGACTGCAACATTAGTGTTAGAAAAACGTCTACGAGAGTGAGTTGAAATGTTGCCATTTTGAACTATAAAGTAACCTCCGTAGGACCTGGTCAAGTGGGGCATGATGGCACAGACCCATAATCCCAGTTGCTGGAAGGCTGAGGGAGGAGCAGCAGAAGTCCATGGCTGCCTGAACAACTCATGATGTGCTTCGGTGCAGACTTTCACATTTTACTCTATACAGTTTATCACCCTTTGTAGTTGCAATAGTAAAAATGTGGAGTTTTATAATTTTTAAAAATCTTAACTCACAAACTACCACATAAAGTCCATATTTTGGTGTGCTTTTTTACTACAGCTTTAATGTTTCTCTTTGATGCTCTGAGCCTTTAGGTTCTTATTGCCCCAGAGATTACAGCCAGTGGTCAGTGTTGATGTAAATGCAGGATAATTTGGTAACATCGGATGTATTCAACAAATAATGAAAATGTGTGTGTCAGGCACTGTGTCATGTCACATACAGTGGAGAGGTTCTTAGGATATAGTAAATCACTTTTTTGAAAAGAAGCTTTAGTTTGTCTAAGAGTAATTGTTATAGGTTAATGTTAACGTTATTTTGTGTTCATTGAGAAAAGTCCCACATGGCAACATGGCAGGGGCAGTGCCCTGAAGAATGCCTTGTAGTCTGGATGTAAACTTGTGATGGAATAGCTGGCAAGTAGCTCTTCTACACTGGCTAAGCCAGAGCTGAATCCCAAAAGAGCGAGTTTATTTTCTTGTTTTTCAAATAATCGTTTACTGAGAAGAAAAATATGCTTTAATTTTACTTTTGGAAGAGATGTCAAGAAGGCAGAGCTGCATCTGTCTGCAGAAAGGACCAAAGTTGATAGTCGTCTTCAGAACATGGACTTCCTGAAGGCAAAGGCAGCGGAGTTCAGGTTTGGAATCAAAGCTGCAGAGGTGTGTATGAAGACCTGTGTGTAGCTGCTCTTAGACCTATGTCCTTGCAGTGGGAAGCATTGCCAGTCCTCTCCGTAGATGAGGACAATGAAGGGAATATCTAACTCTCCCAAGGTTACGTAACTGCTGAGCAGCAGCTCTGTAACCTGACTCTGTTTAGAGTCAGGCATTCAAACCCTTCTACTTATACTCCCACATGTGAGTCTAGATGGGATTCCCAGTAACATAAACTAGCTTAGATGCATGTGTGCTTTTTAGTTT
This sequence comes from Psammomys obesus, assembly GCF_907164565.1. Taxonomy (NCBI): domain Eukaryota; kingdom Metazoa; phylum Chordata; class Mammalia; order Rodentia; family Muridae; genus Psammomys; species Psammomys obesus. Next base: position 38,002,986 of record NW_026596040.1, on the reverse strand, counting down.
GTGATCTGTAGCTATTCTTCATTACATGTTTAAAGAATTTTCATGGTGGTTACCTTCAAGGTGATCTTTCAACCGGACTCTCTTTCTCATACTGTAGGAGCAGCTTTCAGCCAGAGGCATGGATGCGTCTCTGTCTCACCGGTCACTAGTGGCACTTTCAGAGGTAAGCTTCTTGTCCTAGCCTGTCCTCTGCTGCTGTAACAGATTCCCACAGACTGGATCATTTATGAGCAGTCAAAATAGGAGTTGATTTGGTTCATGAATCTGAAGGCTACGAAGTCTAAGATCCAGGGGCCACAAGTGTGGAGGGCCCTCTGCTGCTGTGTCTCAGATGTACGGTAACAGTGCAGGTCCCAGGCTGAGGGGACGGCTCAGTTGTTGGGAAAGTGCTTACCTCAGTTTGGACCTCTGGCACCCATATAAGAGCTGGGTGTGGCTGTACATGTCTGTTACCCAGCACTAGGGAATGAAAATGACCAGAGACAAGCAGTTCCCATATTATTAGTCCTCTCTCGAGATGAGGGACTACAGGGAAGATCTGTAACTTGCCTAAGGTTATGCAACTACTGAGCAGCAGCTCCAGAGTCAAGTCAGGCATTCAAGCCCTTACACGTGGCACCCATCTTGTCCACACATGTAAGTGTGGACAGGATTCCCAGGTGATGTGATGAGCTTGGGGACTCCCGAGCTGGTTGTCTAGCCTCTGTCATCAGTGAGCTCCACACACGTAAAATACATTTTAAAAACAGAGCAGGCTGGAGTGATGGCTTTGTGGCTAGGACACTTGCACTCTTGCAGAGGACCCTGGTTGTCCCCCTAGCACTGCATGGCCATCCACTGCCATCTGGAGTGCCAGGTTCAGGGGACTCATTGCCCCATTCTGCTCTCCGTAAGCACATAAAAAAGGTACAAACAAGCAAGCCAAAAATCTATACCCTAAAGTAAAATAAAATAAAAATTAAAAACCATACTTTACAAGGCTTGGCTGTAAGTGTTTTTACCCCTGTACCATCTTGCTAGCCTCTATTGTCTTATACTAAATAAGTAGGATTACAGTGTTCTTACTTTAAACATTTTTTGAAAAGTATTGCTTCTATTAGAAATGAGGTGATCTATATGAAATTGTTTGATTCTTTATTTAAAATACCTGTGGAGTGAAGAGTATAGCTCAGTGACAGATCCCTGGCCAAGCATCGGGAAGCCATAGCTAGCTTCCCAATTGCATCCCATTGCTAGCACCACAAATAAGTAAATACCTAAATAGTAATGCTTTATTTTATTTCAGTAATGACCACTGTGTAGTTGTTTTGTGGCTATTTCTGTTACTATGTAACTCTTTTTGCATTTCCAGAAACTATTGGAACTAAAACAACAGACTATACCTCTGAAGAAGAAATTGGAGTCCTATTTAGATTTAATGCCGGTAATTGTTGTGTAGGTTTTCCTGGAGTCACGTAGTGGGTTTGTGTTTCAAGGGTTTGAAATCAATGACAGAATGGAGAGTAGAGACTCAAATTTGTAACTTAAAACACTTGAGAGGCCGAGGCAGAAGGATCACTGTTCTAAGACAGCTCAGGTGACAGAATGAAATCTTGTGCCAGAACACCAAAGGAATAAGAAAAAAATAAAGTCAGTGGCAGGCTTGGCATGGTGGCCCTTGACTGAAACAATAACTCTGTTTATTCATTTTGGGTGTGGGTGTCACAGTACACATGGAGGCTAGAAGCTGGTTCTCTTACTGGGGTTTGGGAGCAAGTCCCATTACTTAGTAAACCAACAGTCTTGCCTGCCAAGGTCCTGTTTTAACACCTTCGTCCCCAAATAGTTGTTGGTAAGTTTCAGGATTGTATGCATGCTGGGTGCTCTCTCCAACTTTCCTTGTCTTTTGAAGGACTTGTACTGAAGTGGCTGTCCTCTATGAGTGAACCTCTTTGTTTTATATCACTATAATCATGGCACCTCACAGAAACAACTTAAGGGAGCAAAGACTCATTTGCATAGTTTCAGCTATAGTGGTGGGAAAGGCAGGCAGAATGGGTCAGTACGCCATGGCAGACCTGGAAAAAGGGACCAACCCAGAAACTAGGGACCAGGCTTGTGCTGGATAGTTTTATGTCAGTTTCACACAAGCTAGAGTTTACCTGAGAGGGGGGGACCTCAGTTGAGAAAATGCTTCTGTACGATTCCACTATAAGCCAGGCTGTGGTGATGTACACCTTTAATCCCAGAACTTGGGAGGCAGAGCAAGTTTCAGGACAGCGGGGTCTACACAAAGAAACCCTGTCTCTGGGGGAAAAAAAGATGCAGCTGTAAGGCATTTTATTTATTTATTTTGAGACAGGGTTTCCTTATGTAGCCTTGGCTGTTCTAGATTTGGTTTGTAGACCAGGATGGCCTCAAACTCAAAGAAATCTGCCTGCCTCTGCCTCCTTGAGTGCTGGGAGTACAGGCATGAGCCACTATATCGGTCCTGTAAGGCATTTTTGTAATTAGTAATTAATGGGGGAGGGACTAGCCCCTGGGAAGCAGGCCGAGCAGGCCATGGGGAGCAGGCCAGTAAACTGCACTCCTTCATAGGCCCTGCCTCTAGGGTTCTGCCCTGTTTGAGCTGCTGTCCTGACTTTTGATGATGAATGGCAATATGGAAGTGTGGGCTGAATAAATCCTTTTGTCCCCAACTTCATTTTTGGTCATGGTGTTTCATCACAGTAATAGAAGCCTAAACTAAATCAAGGCATCTTCCTCCTGAAGGGTCCAGAGCTTCCCCAGATAGCATCAGCAACATCCCAACTAGAGCCTCTATGAAACTATTCATCAAAACATGGCCCATTCCTGGCTGGAGAGATGGCTCAGAGGTTAAGAACACTGGCTGTTCTTCCTAAAGGTTCTGAGTTTAATTCCCAGCAACCACATGGTGGTTCGCAACCATCTATAGTGAGATCTGGTGCCCTCTTCTGGTGTGCAGGTAGACATGCAGACAGAACACTATACTTAATAGATGAATCTTTAAAAAAAAAAATGACCCCTTCTTTGTTTTGTTTTTTCTTTATAAGAATCCATCTCTTGCTCAAGTGAAAATTGAAGAGGCAAAGAGAGAATTAGTAAGTAGTTCCCAGTTTTCTTCAATTTTTCTTTTTAAATTAGCAATTATTAAATTGAGCTAAGATTTCAAAGCTGTGTTGAGTGATTAAATACAACTGCTTGGGAGTACACAGTGTCTCAAAAAATCAGTACTCAGAAGGCCAAGGCAGGAGGATTACTGCATGTTTGAGGCTAGCTAAAGCTATATAGTAAGACTCTCTCTCTGAAAACTGTACCCAGACAAAACTACACACAGAAACACAAATACACACACACACACAAGGACTGGCAGTGTAGCTTAGCAGTAGAGGGCTTGGCTAGTGTACTTCAGTTCCTCGGACACACTTACACACACATGTGCACACACACACACACATACTCACACACACAAAGGGATGGCAATGCAGCTCGGCAGTAGAGGGCTTGGTTAGCATACTTAAGTTCTTCAGTTTGATCCCTAGTCACAAAAAATTAATAAATAAATAATTTAATAGTTTCCTTTTCTACTTCTCTTACTTTAAATATTAGTAGGAATTGATGACATCTCTTTCATGTCTTCACTTAATGGCTTATTTCTTTCCTCTAGGATGCCATTGAAGCTGAACTTACAAAGAAAGTAGAAATGATGGAACTGTGACTACAGCCAAGTAGACATCCTTTTCCCAAGAAGTAAATGACTGTTCTTAGTGAAGATAATAATATCATATTGATAAAGTAACAGTTTTTGGTCATGCATTTATATTTTTGGCCTAAATATAGTTTTCATATGAAAAAACACTGTTACCTGTTACTTACTGTGTACCTGACAGTTAAGAATCTTTTGAAAAGGGCTGGAGAGATGGATCAGTGGTAAAGAGCGCCAACTGCTCTTCCAAAGGACCCAGGTTCAATTCCCAGCACCCAGCTTACAACTGTCTGTAATGAATCTGACACCTTTACCCTAATGCACATAAAATAAAAATTAAATTAAAAAAAAATCTTTTGAAAAGTGGGCAAGGGCTAGAGAGATGGCTCAGCAGTTTGAGCACTTTTTACTCTTGCAGAAGACCTAGGTTTGATTCTCAGCACCTATATAGTGGCTCAGAAACATCCATAACTCTGGTTCCAGGGATTTGACCTCTTCTTTCATCTGCAAGCACCAGGCATACATGTGGTACACAGACATACATGCGGGCAAAATGCTCATATACATAAAAAGGAAAGAAAGAAAGGAACCCTCCAGTAGTTTCTTATGTGACCATCATGATGGCTCTCCTGCAGACTCACTGACTAGGTCAATCTTCTGTGGTTCCAGTTTCTCTACCTGCTTCCTTCTCTAGGGTTCTGCCTCCATTCCTGATCAGCAGATAAAGCAGCCTTTCTCCAGATGTTAATATGTTTAGCCTATGAAAAAAAAAATAGATCTTTAAGCCAGTGGCAGAAAAAGGAATAATACAGCATATGACGTTAAATGTATATTTCATGCCGTATATTAGGATCAGAGACCTATATAAAAGTTTAAAAACATAGATACTAACCTGGGAGTATAACTAGATTGTAGAAGCTGCATTTTCAGTCTCAACATGGTATGCGTGTCTGCTGGTTTTTCTCAATTTGATGCAAGCTAGAGTCATTTCTTCATCACATTAGGCAGTTCTGTAGAACATTCTCATGATTAATGATTGATGTGAGGGCCCTGCCCACTGTGGGTCATGCCACCCCTGGCCACGTGGTACTAGGTTGTGTAAAAATGCAAGCTGAACAAGCTAAAAGCAACATTTCCCTATGGTCTCTGCTTCAGCTCCTGCCTCCAAGTTCCCGCTTAATTCCTGCCCTGACTTCCCTCACAGATGGGCTGAAAGCATTATTAGATGCATGAACTGGGCCTCTTACAGTGTCTAGCACTGCTTGAGCCATGGGCAGAGTGTGAAGTTCAGCTGTATTGGCCTACGCCATAGCTGACCTGATTTGGAATGTTAAACACATTTGTAGTACCCCATGTGAGATGGTGACTGGCAAATGCCTGCCTGAGTACCTGGGAGAAGATCTCTTATCAAGTGCCTGCCCTGCTATCTATTTTTCAACTCATGCAGAATCGCTCTCTACTTTAACTGTAAACAAAGAGGAAATCTAGACTATAGTTTACCCAGGGAGATCTCAAAGCCATCCCCAAATCTGAGCAAAGTTCCAAGCAAGATCTATAGAGAGAGAACACACAAAAAGAAAAGGCCACGGGGACAGTTCCGAGTATGTAGTTTAACTGATAATTGATTTTCAAAAGTTGCAATGGGAGGGCTGAAGAGATGGCTTAGAGGTTAGGAGCACTGCTTGCTCTTTCAGAGGTCCTGAGTTCAATTCCCAGCAACTACACAGTGGCTCACAGCCATCTATAATAGATCTGGTGTGCAGGTGTACATGCAGGCAGAACATTGTAAACACAATAATTAATCTCTTAAAAAGGCTGAGTTTAGAGTCACAAATCTATAATCACTGCTGCAAAAGCAGGAGGATTGAGAGTTGAAAACCAACCCAGGCTGTGTCCTGAGACCCTATCTAAAACAAAGAAAATAGGCTTCACTCCAAAAATATAACAACAAAGACTATTAAAAAATGCAAGTAAGGGAACCCTGAAGAGATGGCTCAGTGGTTAAGAGCACTGTCTGCTCTTCCAAAGGACCCCAGTTTAATTCCCAGCACCCACGTGGCAGCTCACAACTGTCTGGAACTCCAGTTCCATGGACTCTGCCACCTACATACCAGTGCACAAAGAATAAAATTAAATAATACTAAATGCAAGTAGGGGAATGTGGGCCTTGGTGATGTAGCGTGGCCTTTGTCTCTGTAGCACGCTGTGGCAGCTTCTGCTCCAGACTTTATCTTCTCTTCCACCAGTCCAGTGCTAAGAGCTTGCTAGGAAACACAGCTTCATGCTCTCTTGCATCTATAGATCCTATCTTTGAACTTTTAGGTTTGTGTGTCTTAAGTTGGAGTGTTTGTGGAGGTCAAGAAGCTAAAAAGGGCCTGGGAGAGGTCTTTAGTGAAGAAGGGCTAGTGGAACACACATGGAAATAGAAGGGATTACAGGTTTGAGTAGGGGTGGATGGTAGGGTTATCTAAAACTAAGGATGTATGAAGAAGCTGAGCAAGCCATGGAGAAGAAGCCAGTAAGCAAACAGCTTCCTCCAAGGCCTCTGCATCAGCTCCTGCCTCCAGGTTCTCACTCTGCCTTTGTGTAGTGGTTCTTTTCTATTGCTGTGGCAAAATGCCATGACTAAGGCAACTTATAAAAGTGTTTAGTTGGACTAATGGTTTTAGAGTGTTAAGAGTCTGTGATGGCAGAGCAAAAGTATGGTGGCAGAAACAGCTGAGAGCTCATGTCTTGATCTGTAAGTAGGAGGCAGAAAGAATACTGGGAATGTCATGTCGTGAGTGTTTTGAAGCCTCTAAGCCTGCCCTCAGTGACACACCTCCTTCAAGGCCACATGTCCCAAACCTTCCCAGATTTGGGGACCAATTATTCAAACATGTGAGCCTATAGGAGCCATTCTCATTCAAAACACCACATTCCACTTCCTGGCCCACATAGGCTAGTCGTATATTACAATGCAAAATGCCCTTAGTCCAACTTCAAAAGTCCCCATAGCCTTTCACAGTCCCCACTGTTTAAAAGCCCAAATCTCTTCTGAATTCCAAGGCAATCTTTCTTTTTTAGTATTTATTTTTGTGTATATGAGTGCTGCATATACACCTGCATGCCAGAAGAGGGAGGGCATCAGATACATTATAGATGGTTGTGAGCCACCCACCACTGGTTGTTGGGAATTGACCTCTGGAAGACCAGACAGTGCTCTTAACCACTGAGCTGTTTCTCCACTCCTCCCCCCCAAGGCAATTTATTAATTGCAACTCCCTAAACAATCAAAAGGCAGACTACATTGAATTGGAGCAAAGGAAAGACGCATTGGACCAAAGCAAGACCAAAACACAGTAGTTCAAATTTCAAATCCTGTCTGACGCCCAAGGGCTTAGATGGCTGCACCCTTCCAGCAGCCTGCTGCCTGCAAGCTAACTCTGAATCTCGGGCAAGTTCCACTTCCTGCACGTAGTTCTCCTAAGCAGAAAACCCATGGCTCTGGCAGGTCTAACATCTTGGGGTCTCCAGTGTAATACAGACTTCATCTTCATAACTTTACCCAGTGGCTTCTCAGGCCTCCCTGCAGGGATTCTTCAGCCACACACTTGCCTCAGTGGCTCTCCTCAACCTCAGGTGATTCCACAGCTCCTTTACTCTGTGTGCCGACAACACTGCCAAGCTTGGCCCCCTTGGGACGGAGCCTGCCCCCTCAAGTCACACGTGCAGCTGCTTTCCTTTGCTGTTGCTCCTTGCCGGTCTAAATTCCTTAGGCTTTTTGCTTTCACAAACTGTGTGATTGTCTGGGTGGAATCTTGCCAGAAGCTGGAAACAACCAAGATGTCCCTCAATTGAGGGCTCAATATAGAAATTGTGGTACATTTACACAATGGAATACTACTCAGCAATTAGTAGTATTGCAGACCAGGCCTCACCCTGATCCCTTGTTTTTTGTTTTTTTAAGCACAAGCCTTGGCTCCAACATTACATTTCCAGGTGCTCTTTTTTTCCCCCTCCTCAAACTTTACATTTTGCCCCACTTGCTCTTCTTTATTGTAGACCTACATAAGTGCAATTATGAATAGCCATGCAGGAGAGCTATGCATAGACTGTTTTGAAATCTCCTTCACCAAAGAAATTAGCCCACCGCTTTTCAGTTTTGCTTCAGGCAAATTTGTAGGACTTGGCAGAAAGCTGCCACTGTCTTACATATCACAAGACTAGTCCCTGGCTCCGCTGCCGGTATTGTCACCCTCCAAAACCTCTTGAGTTCTGCCCCTGCAGATTCCCTGTCTCTCAGCATACTCTCTTCCATATGCCATGTCTGATTATAGCATCCAACTGCTTTCCTAGTACAACATCCCAAAAGTCTTCTACTCCTCTAAGAAGATCCAGCATGACTAGGCCTCGCATAGCACTAGCTCCTTCCTTGTACCAGCTTGTCTAATTTTTTTCTATTGCTATGTTCTCTTTTTTTTTTTTAAACATTTTTATTTTTTATTGACTTTATTTATGTGCATTGGTGTTTTGCCTGCATGTATGTCTATGTGAGAGTGTCAGATCTTAGAGTGACGGACAGTTGTGAGCTGCCATGTGGGTGCTGGGATTTGAACGCAGGTCCTCTAGAAGAGCAGTCAGTGCCTTTAACTGTTGAGCCATCTCCCCAGCCCCTTTTAAAATATTTTTTAACAGTTATTTATTTTAGGAATTTTATGGATATGAGTGCTTTGTCTTCATGTATATCTCCACCCCAGAAGAGGGCATCAGTTCCCAGTATAGATGGTTGTGAGCCACCATGTAGGTGCTGAGAATTGAACTCAGGACCTCTAGAAGAGCAACCATTGCTCTTAACTGCTGAGCCATCTCTCCAGCCCCCCACTGTGTTCTTTTCTGTCGCTGTGAAAGGGACATAATAACCAAAGCAACTTGTAAAAGAAAGTGCTTAACTGAGTTACAGTTCCAGAGGGTTAGAGAGTACGATGATGGAGCAAAAGCATGGTAGCAGGAACAGCTGAGAGCTCATATCGTGATCCATAAGAGGCAGAGAGAGAGAGAGAACTAGGAATTGCGTGAGTCTTTAAAACCTCAAAGCTCACCCTTGGCACACCTCTTCCAACAAGGCCACACCTCCTAATCCTTCCTAAAACAGTTCCACCACCTAGGGACCAAGCGTCCTAATATATTCATTCGCTTTCAAACCACCACAGCTGGTGAGAGGACTCAGTGGGTGAAGGAAGGCACTTGCTGCCAAGCTGGACAGTCTGAATTCAGTTCTGGCAACCCCCATAGTGGATGGAGAGAACCAACTCCTGCATGCTGTTCCCTGCTTCCATGTGCACGAGGCAGCATGTGTACACCCGAACACAAATAAGTAAATAGATAAATAAATAAATGTTTTGTTTGTTTTTGTTTTGTTTGTTTGTTTGTTTGTTTTTTGAGACAGGTTTCTCTGTGTACCCGTGGCTGTCCTGGGCTCACTTTGTAGGCCAGGCTGGCCTTGAACTCACAAAGATCTATCTGCCTCTGCCTCCCAAAGTAAATGTTATTTTTTTTTAAAGAAGCAAACAGATAAATAAAATAAAGGATATGAAGCACTGTTCTCTGCTATGAACTCAGTTCTACGTGCAGGGGAGGTGGTGTGAGGGGTTCTCTGTTTTTTGTCTCCATGCCTGACCCTATGCTATATGTCTGACTGCTTTCCTCCTGATACTTCCAGATCCATCCCCTAAAAACAAACATTTGTAAGCACAGTAAAACAACCACATTCATAAAATGTAATATTAATGAAATATTATTGTTCTATGATCCATGCTCAAATTTCTCTAGCTATCCTGATAATGCACAGTACATACAATTGCTCACGTCAGGCACATAAACTGTATATGGTCCTGTTTGTTGTTTTCTGCTTTTCTTGGACAGGGTCTCATGTAAACGCGGCTGGCCTCAAACTTAGCATATAGCCCGCGGTGATCTTAGAGTGTTGATACTGCTGCTCCCCCTGGCCCTGGAAGCTGGATGCTGGCTGAGGGGTGAGGCGTGAGTGAGAAACATTGCTGGGATGGTGTGTCTGCTACTATTTTAAGAGCAAGATGACAGTGTTGGATGGCCTTGGTTGCCAGGGGAGCTTTTTCTTGTGGATTATCACAGAAGCGCGTGAGAGGTGGCTTCCCCTCAGCTGGCTGTGGCCCTGTGCCTGGGCTGCTGACATTGTGGGTTGGATGGGACACCACCGAGAGGCCAATCTGCCATCCTTATTTGGGAGCATGATGTAGGCCTCCCTTCTGATGGCAGCCTGCTTTCTCTCTCATTGTGCAGGTGTGTATTTTTAGGCTCATCTCTCGGCACCCGGCTCCCACATGTTCAGCTTTCTTTAAACTCTGCAGCAGCAGCTGTGGGCTGACAGATTGCCTCCACAGTACAGGGAGGGGGACCTCTCTCTCTCTCTCTCTCTCTCTCTCTCTCTCTCTCCCTCCAGCATCCAGATTCTTAGCATGTTCAACACAGAGCACAGAGACGCATCCTTATGCTGCCCGCAGTGTGACTGTAAAGACTGCAGGGGACTCTCAGGTGTCGGACACCATAGCTGCAAGGCCTTCTTCACTCACGGGCTCGTGTCTTAAAACCCACCAAGCTTACTATCTTACATGGTGGGGTTATAAAGATAAATAAGAATTTTCCCTCAATCTCAGAGAGGCAGCTTATAAAGTCAGAGATTATGAGACTGCCTAGGCTAAATCTTAGTTTTGAAAGCTATGTAAAACATGCCTTTTACATGGTGCAAATGTCTTGTATATCAGCAGACTTGGCTTATTGGTATTACATTTTTTTATACACACACAGAAGACCCATGTTCAGTTTCCAGCACTCACATGACAACTAAGAGCTGTCTGTAACTCCAGTCCCAGGGGCCTATCTCTCTCTTTTGGCTTCTTGGGTAATACATGCATGTTGTATTACCCACATATACACGGGTAAGATATACCTATACATAAAAAGGTTTTAGAAAACCACCATACACATAAATTTATTTTTATTTTTTAAATTATTTTTAATTACATTTTATTTTTTTACATTAATTACATTTTATTTGTTTTGTATCCCAGCTGTAGCTCCCTCCCTCTTTCCCTCCCAACCCTATCCTCCCTCCCTCATCTCTTCCCATGCCCCTCTCCAAGTCCACCAATAGGGGAGGTTCACCTCAGCTTCCATCCGACCCTAGCTTATCAGGGCTCATCAGGACTGGCTGCAGTGTCCTCCTCTGTGGCCTGGCAAGGCTCCTCCTCCCTCAGGGTGGGTGGTCAAAGAGCCAGCCACTGAGTTCATATCAAAGACAGTCTCTGTTCCCCTTACCAGGGAGCCCACTTGGATACTGAGCTCCATGGGCTACATTTGAACAGGGGTTCTAAGTTGGAGTATAAATTTATTTTTAAGTATATAAAATTTCATCTGGGCACAATTCTGTAATCCCAGCATTAGGGAAGTGGAAGCAGGATGATCAGGAGTTCAAAGTCATCTTCAATTACATACATATTAAATTCAAGACCAGCCAGGGCTACAGGACCCTCATCCAACAAAAACAATACAAAGCAAAACAACACACGTATAACTGAAATGTACTGAGAACTATTGATTACTCAGCATGAGCTAGTAACATTATATATTGTCACTTCTCCAAAGGTGATTGCATTTGCAGTATAGGGTCTATATTTCTCATAAACGCTATACCTCCCATGTACTTTAAATCACATTCATTTATTCACTCATTTATTTATTTATTTATTTATTTTTTTTGAGGCAGGGTCTTACTGTGTAGCCCTGGCTGTTCCAGAACTCACAGAGATCCACTTGCCTCTGTCTCCCAAGTGCTGAGATTGAAGATATACACCACCATGCTTGGCCTTTATATCTTTTAGATTATTTGTTTATAATATCCAATACAGTGAAAATAGTGGTTACAGTGTACTGTATATAGAATGAGAAGGGGAAAACCTGTAGAGGTGAATACAGATGTTTTCTGTGGTCGGTAGAATCTGTACATGCAGAGCCCACAGATGTGAACAATGACCATACATTATCATTTATATCATTTTTGTATACATATGTATACATTTAAGAATAAAATTGTTGGTATGTTAACACAGAAGTTTCTATATGTTTTCCAAAATGACTGTAGTAATTTCTACTTTGTTCAGCCCCACATCCTCATAAATCCTCGGCATTGTTACTTAAATTTTTTTAGAACAGTCAGGTGTGGTGGTACTTGCCTGTGATCTTAGTACTCAGAATACCCCAGCAAGAGAGCCACCTTGAGTTCCAGGTCATCTTGGCTTAGAGTGAGACACTCTGTCTTAAAATAGCACCCCATACCACAAAGAAAAACAAAAACAAAACATCGGAGCTGGGCAGCAGTGGCACATGCCTTTAATCCTAGCACTTGGAAGGCAGAGGCAGGTAGATCTGTGTGAGTTTGAGGCCAGCCTGGTCAACATGACAGCCAGAGCTGCACAGAGAAACACTATCTTGAAAACTAAAAAGTACTAAATAAATAAATGTAAAAAAATGAACATTTTGTAGATGTTGCTAGTATACCACTATTTTTTTCTTTCTTAGATTTTTTTTTTTTTATTTTTGAGAATCTATGTAGCTCCAGCTGTCCTAGAACTTACTATATAGACCAGGCTGGCCTAGAATTCACAGAGACCTGCTTCCTTCTGCTTCCCAAGTGCCAGGATTAAAGATGTGCACCAATATGCCTAGCTTAGATTTATTTTTTATCATTTTTAGTTGTGTGTATGAGTGTGTGTCTGTGTCTAAGTATATGCATGTGTGTGCAGGTTCCCTCAAAGGCCAGAGGCTTCAGATCACCTGGGGCTGGAGTTAAATATGGTTGTGTGTAGTGATAATTTTGGACTTTTGGTTTCTTAAAAACAAAACAAAACACACAGACATAGTGGAAGAACATGTTTTTGTTTTAATCCCAGGTGTGGAGATATGGGCTGCTTCACAGCAGCTGACTATAATTTTCCTTATGCTCTAGCATGGTTGTGTTGTGACTTTGCCAGGTACAGATAGTTTCCTGATTGTGTGATGTTTGGAATCCTGGGGACTTTTCAGAGGGTATATAAATGCTAGGGTCCCAAGAGGCATGGTGGGTTGTTGGCTGTTGTTGGTCCTGGTTTGCTAAGTAGTCATGCACAAAGAAGAAACAACAAGAAAAAATTAGATACCCTGACAGCTAAGATTAAACTTGCTCCAAGAAACTTCATAGCCCTAATCAGCAGGAAGAAGTCTAATGATAACGTTGCCCCTTTTCCACCACTGACTTTATTCAGGGATCGCTTTCCTCTCTATCCTTTTTTTCTTTTTTCTTTTTTAAATCTCATATTTAGTGTTAGGGAGTTGAAAGGGTTGAAGAAAAAGGGATGGAGAAGGTGGAAGAAAGAAGAACCCACAAAGGAGCAGACAGATGTGAGCTGGCCAACATGGTGCCATGAACCAAGACCTCTGCCTCTGCTGCAGTGGGGACTCTTAGCAGCTGAGCCATCTCTCCAGATCACTCAAGAGTGCACAGTCTTCACACCCAGTGAACGGATTGTGGGGATTATATAGCAAGAACATGTAGCTGCCCCTGGGACATAGATCTGCCAAAGGCAAGAACCTAATGCTCCCGAGGTAAGCAGAAAGTACTCTGCCAAGTAAGTTTTGCTTTGAGCCTGGTTCCATCATATTAAAGAAACTAATCTAGTCTAAATTAGACAATTAAAAAAATAAATGTAGATCTTTTTCAAATACCTTCTAAAAAATCTGTGGAGAGACAGAAAAACAAGGTGAAAACGAGTGGAGTGTGTCATGCCCTTGAAGGGGCCAGTTCATTCAGGCATTTATTCAGTCATTGAGTCGACATCTCTGAGCGGTTACTGTCATGCCAGCACTCTGCAAGGTGCTAGGATAAGACACTGGGTCAAACGAAACATCCCCTAACCCCAGAAAACGTGTGCCTGAAATGACCTCACGAATTACCTACTAAAGTCTGACTCTCATGCCAGTAAACACAGAAGATTGTTACCACACACTTAAGGAACTCGGCACTTCTCAGGCTCATGATACTCCCCGTCTGGGATCCTGCTTGAAAGGCATGGGCAGTGACATACATAATTTCAGACACCAGAGGGCGGTCATAACTTTAAAATGCTTCTAAACAAAAAGGAGGAGGAGAAGGAAAAAAAAAAAAAGGCAAACTCAGTCTAGAAAATGCTCTGGGTAGATATGTGGAGAAGAGGCATAATCTAGCAGTGATACAAGTCCAGCAACCAATCTATTGTTCTACTAGAGGCCTGGGATTTTGCCAGTTTACCATGAAGCTCTGGTCCCTAATGGAGGATAACAATGGAACCTGATGCCAGTTGAAACAAACTAGGTCACAGTTTCCCAATCCACCGCTCCACCCCTCTGCTGCCCTTGCCCTGGGGATGTTAGCTGCACGGGACCTATGGGCGCTGGTACCTAGAGCATCGGCAGACATGCCGCCTGTCAACTTCACACTGGAGAGTCAGTCAAGAGCATTTGAGCAACAGCTGTTTAAGCAATGGCTACTCCATGGCTACGGAGAAACAGACTGGCTCTAGCTACAGTGAAAAGGCTAGCTGGCAGCACATCCAGGGGTGTCCCCAGCCAGGATGCCCTTTCCCTCCACTGGAGGGGATAAATTTTGCCATGTGGCCAAATTTCAGTCTGTTTAAACAGAGCCTTTGCCTCTGGTGCCCTGGTAGCTCACAAGCCCAGCCTTCTACCTAGCCTGGGCTAGGACATCTACTTCCAGTGTCCTTTCTGTTTAGTTTTTTTGTTTGGTTGATTTTTGTTTCTAAAGTGTTTTTGCCAAAACCTGACATTCTCTGAATATAGGGCTTGGGCAACTTTGGGAAAATACAAGCAAGAAAGAGGCAGAGCCAGGTATGGCAGCTCAGAGGCTGAGGCAGGAGGCTCTGGAGTTCAAGGCCAGCCTGGATGGTTTAATGGCAACCTGTTTCAAAATAGAAAGTAAAAAGTACCCTCTCTAAGGCTTAGGAAAACCATAGAAGAGATGGCGGAAATAAGAGCCAGAGAAGGAGCAGAACGAGTAGAATGGGCAGAACGGGCAGAACGGGCAGAACGCTGAGGAGCACTGAGTTCCAGGCATAGGATGGCAGTCTTGCACTCTCAGCAGCTGATGGCCTGCCTGTCACCTGTGAAAGACTGGGCCTTTAAACCTTCTGACATGGGGTGGGGCTCATGAGAAGCTTCCTTTCTGTATGGATTCATAGGTAGTCAGTGGTTGCTGGGAGAGTTTTCCTTTAATGAGGTAGACACTAATAAATTGCCTGTGCCCTTGTAAGCAAACCTAGTTAGACTAACTAGGGAAAAGAAAAAGACATGAAATTAGAAGAAGTAGGAGATGGAAGAGAAAGGGCAACAGTGGAAGAACAGGACAGGGGCAAGAGAGGGCAGTGAGGGTGAATATAATTAAAATCCATTATATACACATATGAAAATGTCATTATGTATTATATAAGTTGTATGCTAGTCCAAACATTTTTTAAAAGTAAATAAGAAAGCTGGGGTAAGTAAGTGGTAGAGCCCTTGCCTACCATGTGTTAGGGCCTAGGTTCAATCCTATGGACCACAAAAACATAAAGAGAGAATAGACAAGCAGATCTCTGTGAGTTCAAGACTAGCTTAGACTCCATGGCAAATTCTAGGTCAGTCAGAGCAGCATAGTGAGACCTTGATAATTATAATGATGACAATGATGATGATGAAAATATAACATAGAGAGTCGGGATCCCTGCAGCCTCCTCTTTCAAGGGAAGAGAGGAGACACAGGCAGGAAAATGGCTGACATAGCAGAACTGTATCTGTCTTGGAACTGAGACGGCAGTTCCTTGGCCTACATCTGGCCTATGGCAAGAACACACTGAGCACACGACATTTTCATACCCCCTTACTGGGCTCCCAGGGCTCTCAAACCCCAAAGAGTTTCATAACTCATCAGACAAAACTTGGCCTGACCTGGATTTATTTGTCTTGAGAACTTCAGAAAAAGCTCAGCGATAAAAGGAAGACTAATGTAGCATATACAGGCCTTAAGTCCCATCCTCAACACCACAAGAGAAAAAAACAAAAAACCCACTGGAGCAGACTTAAACAATCCGGCCACTGACACTTTTAATGATCGGTGCTGACCCTGAGCTCAGTGGGACATTAGAGTTGATAGTTCAAGTACCTGCTTTCTAGAGTCTGAAACATTCTGAATTTTGAAACAGAGCTGGCCCTGGGAACTTGTTCCTATTATGAAATCAGGCTCTCTGTCTTACCTTGGCCATTGTCCATCCATGAGACGACAGGTGTGATGGGTAGATTCCAAGGTGGCCCTAAGACTCAGTGACGCCTTTCTTTTGATGGTTCAGTTTAGAAATCAGCTGAGCTGGATTAAGTACCTAGAGAACTCAGAGTTACTGTGAAGACATTCCTAGAGAAGTGAAAAGGACATATATATTCTCTCTCTCCCTCTGCTGGGATGCTTATCTCCTGCCATGAACTGTCCAGAACTCCAGGATCTCTAGCCTTTAAGCTGTGTCCCATGGGTTCTCCGGTCTTCACCTTCAAGCTAAGATTTGGTTCCGAGGTCTTTGGATGTGGGCTGTAGTGCAGGCAGCCTCCATAATCACACAAATGCTAACCTAGTCTCCTGATAGACCTCATATCTTTTTTGTTTTTGTTTGTAAGACACAATTTCCCACATCGTTCAGGCTCTCCTGGTCCAAAATGTGGGGACTAGAGAGGCATGTGTGTTAGCTAAGTTTCTTGCTGAGGTAACCAAATACTGACAAGAAGCCACTGAAGGGAAGAAAAGCTCATGTTGGCTCACAGTCCGAGGATACACTTCACTTTGGTAAGGAAGGCACCTTGATGGAGGGTAGCTATATGCTGTGTTAGCTGTGGCACCTGGAATATGAAGATGATGTTCACATCTGGGCAGTTTAGGAAGCAGAAAGGAAGTATAGGCACTCCACTAGCTTCCTCCTTCCATCACCTTTATTCACAGTAGGATTCCATTTAGAGGATGCTACAGCCTGAGGATGCTACAGCCTGCCCAAGCTCAGGGCAGGTCTTGTCCCAGCCAGTCCTTTCTGGAATTGCCCTCAGAGACACAGCCAAGGTAAACCTCACTAATCCAGTCAAGTTGGCAATGAGAATGAGCTGCCACCATGCTGGCTTTAGATCTGTCTGTCTCATATTTGTTCTGGCCCTATGAACAATCTTGTTAATATAGATCTGCCACTTCCTGCCAAGTTGTAAGAAGACTGATGGGAGGTGGTTGAGGACTGGTAGGCAGCCTTTATCTTTGATTACCTCCAGCTGACCACCAGCCCAAGGAATCTCAGGGTGGGGCTGTGTCTTTCCTCAGCTGAGTGCCCATGACACTTAAGCTGCAGCCCTCTCTCTACACCTCGATCTCAGCTTCTGAGAGCTAAAGGCAGTGCCAGCTGGCACTGGCATGGCTCTTCCACTCCTGAAACTTAGCTGAGGGACTTCGGGCTTAATCTGCTAGATGGGGCAATTGCTATGCAGCCTGGGAGCTAGGAGCCAGGAGCCTTTAACCTCCCCAGGTTCCAGCTGCTCACCTGTAAATCAGGGAAATGGCTGGTCTAGGTCGTGGCTGGAGGGCTTTCAGGCTTCAGCTTTTGCAGAGAACCTGTACTGCCCAGGGGCTGAGGGCTCTAGTACAGGGGTTCTCAACCTGTGGGTCGTGACCCTTTCATAGGGGTTGCCCAATGCCATCTGGAAAACACACACATTTACAATATGATTCATGACAGTAGCCAGATTACAGTTATAAAATAACAATGAAAATAATTTTACCTTTGGTGGTCACCATAACATAAGGAAACTATATCAAAGGGTTATAGCACTGGGAAGGTTGAAAACCACTGCTGTCGTGTGTAATCGTGTATGTGTGTGTGTTTGTGTGTGTGTGTGTGTGTGTGTGTGTGTGTGTGTGTGTGTGTGTTGGGGGGTCCTGAAAGGGCAGAGGGGACTGTTGTGGCCCAAGAGCCGTGGTGCTGAAGTGGCTAATGCACAGGCAGAGGAAATGGAGACAGCTGGGTGCCTTTCCACCCGTCTGCTAGGCTGGCCACTGACTGCAGCTGGCTTGGCTCCTGGCTGCAGAGGGAGTCTGTTTTCAAGAGCAGGAAAAAAGAAACATTCTCTTTTCCCTGCTTGGAAGGCAAGTTCCATGGTGCTAGACAGTGGCTCCATCAAACTTAGGAAAGGGAAAAGGTCACATCTTGAGAGCCTCATCTCAAGGCTTTGGAAGCTCTTGGACTTGTCCTCTTGAACTGACCTGGGTCCTCTGGAGCAGCAGAGCAAGGACTGGAGCCAAGTTTCCTGTTGGCTCCTGGCAAGCTTCTGAAGCCACAAGGCTGTGCTTTTGTGTTTCCCCACCCAGGCAACTGCCATGTCTCCCTGCATCCCACCTCCCTGACTGTCAGTCCTACCCTCCGTAACACCCCACCCCCACTCTGACCACCCACTCACCCCAGGAGCCCTCTACCTCCCCTCCCCCAACACTCCTTCATACACACAGCTAAACTCTCATCTGCCTAGCTAAAGGGATTGTCCCTTATTAAATTCCTTGGGGGATGATCTCATTAAGCCTCGTTATGGGCCACTTCTATTTCGGGGACAGTAAATTTGCTGCAATCTATGGGCAGCTAGTTAATTGAAACCCTAGGAAGGGGCTGGGGGAAGGGGCAGTGGTAGAGAAAGCCTGAGCACACAGGGACTGGTTGGCCAAGCCAGGAGCTGGCACAGGGCACAGGAGGGGGCTGAGGTACAGGGGGAGCTGGGGTACATATGACGGCAACTGATAAAGGGGAAGACCTGAGCTGCAAAGGGGGAGGGAACAAACTTAGAGTCAGCACCACTTTGCAGTAAGCTGGCCTTGTCGCTGCCTGGCAGGCTTTGTGCTCACCCCAGCCAGCCAGAGTCCAGACTGGCCCCAAGCGATAAGAACCTAGGCCAGGATGCGGCCACTGCGATGGAAAAAAAGGAGAAACAAGAGAACTTGGAAACTAATTTGATATGGGGATGAAGGAGAGGAAGGAGCCTAAGATGGCCTTTAAAGATCCCTGGAGAATGGGGCCAGGTGCCAGAGCTCAAGCCTGGCAGCCGCCTCAGACCAATGCCGAGTTCACTTGCTCTATTGTTTCAAGATTTTCTCTTCACTTATATCTTTTAAAAGCATTTCTTGTCTTCCAGTTCTTCAGCTGTTCATTTATTCATGCTTGCATTCTGCTCATAACCTCCTATGGCCCAGACCTTAAGCTGAGCTTAGACAGGACAAGTACAAACAGGAGCACACCTTGTATCAGATGCTTGGAATCCCTGCAGAGGCCTTAGCTGCACTCTGGATCTCTTTGACCTTAGTTCCCTCTCTCCAAGCAGTTGTGTTAGTTTTCAGGACAGTTGCTGCAGAGCAAAGACTACAGACACTAGAAAAGCTTCCGGTGGCCTAATGTCAGGTGAGCTTGTGACTTTTGATGGTGCCTGGAGTGTAGCCTGGTCTATATAGAGAGCTCCAGGACGGCTGGGACTATATAGTGAGACCCAGTCTCAAACAAACAAAAAACCAAAAATAAACAGAAAGAAGAAGGTTTTATTTTCATTTATGTGTTCTGTGTATGGACATGGATTTCCAGGGAGGCTGGAAGAGGGAGCTGGAGTTACAGTTATGAACTGCCTGATGTGAGTGCTGAGAACCGATTTTAGGCCCTCTGGAAGACCAGTATGTACCCTCATGCAGATCCATCTCTCCAGCCCAGCTGGCCTGCCTCTTTTGGAAGGAAAAAAATGGCTTGCTTGATACAAGAGTGGCTGGGGAGGAGCAGCTGGCACTGATCCTCATTTCAGAGCTTGCCTGTCTATAACCCTGTAGCCAGTTCTCATGAGCCCAATGCAAAGGCTAGGCTGCATGTTGCAATCTGTGGTCATACATGTCCTTGGCACCTAGCATGACATTTGCCTCTCAAGCAGGAGTCCATGAAGTGTTGCTTACATGGACGAGTGGCAGGACGGCATTTGGTCTTCCCATTGTGTTTCCTAGTGTCTTCTTCTCCACCCCTCCCACTTGTAGGTTACTGTCAGGCTGCAGACTCGGAGTGTTGGGGACTCGGGCAGAAGGAACCAAGGGTAACTAGGTGTGAGAGTGTGTGAGAGTCTGCATTGTTCTTTTCCCAGCTTTAGAGCTAGACAATAGACAGACTATAGATAGATAGATGAATAGATTGCTCAATTTAAGTAGGTAGGTAGATAGGAAGGAAAAAAATAGATGATAGATAGCCAAGAAGGTAGCTAGATGAAAGATAGGTGGATACATGTATCATTGTGACATTTCTTATATGGATGAATTGGAGTACTACATTATTAACCACTGTAGAGGAGTTCTGAATATCTAGTTATTCCCTGAAATGCTGCTCCACCCTCCCACTCCTAACACACACACACACACACACACACACACACACACACACACACACACACA
>NW_026596040.1:37956359-37982706 GCF_907164565.1 Psammomys obesus | reverse complement strand
ACACACACACACACACACACACACACACACACACACACACACACACAGAAAGCAGAAACAGATCATGAACTGACCCAGAATCCACTCTATCTTTCCTCACCAGTTTGGGGAGTGTTTTGTCATTCCTGAGTCAGAATGGTGGCCATCTTTACTGTGGCCTGTGGCAAGCCAGGCACAATGGAGAGGGGCTTCCAGTTGGAGAACAAAGGCCTGGGGTAACTGATGAATCTTTCCGTTGTTCCGGAATTGAGGGCCAGAGTGGAGAGGATGGCACAGATAACATTCAGCCAGCTGCGGAGAAAGGCCTGCCCAGAAACAAGCGCAGCAGGCCTGGGAAGGACAGGCTGGATACCTCCGGATCTGAAGGCTATGTGGCCAGCTAGCCGCAGGCCTACCACCAGGGGACCAGGGGCTATAGGGAAGAATAGCAGAGACTGTTGTATTATTTTTGTCCCATAGGGACTCTTGAAAGCCACAGGCACCTCTGTCCTCTCTACAGCCTACTTGTCTTTGCTGCCTCCTCCTCCCATCACAAAGAGACCAGGCCTCCATGAGTATCACATGGAGGCCTCTCATTGCTTCCAAGCATGGCTGCCTGAAAGACCCTTGTCTCTACATAGACACAGCCAGAGAGTCTGCAGTACACGGGGTAACCAGGGGTCAAAGAGAAGAGAAGAGGGAAAAGCTGAATGGGGACAGGAGGGAAGAAACAGAGCTGTTGGCTTGGGATACCACAGAAGCAGAGCTGGGGTAGTGGCTTGCCAGTGGGTTGGGGTGAAACCAGAGGTGTGATATCTCCTCTGCCGCTAGCCTGACCGGCATTGGCAGGGAGCTTGGCCTTGGCAATGACTGAGCATCCCCACCCCAAGTTAGCCAGGGGCAATCTCTTTCAGGAAGACAGTCAGCTTCCTTGCCTTTGCTGGCTCTTCCAGGTCACCATCATCTGAGGGTTCCCGGCTGTGAAAACACCCTGCCAAGAAGGAAAAGGACTGCATGAGAAAAGAGAGAACCTGTCAGGGAAGAAGCAAGCTTCCTGCTGTTCATGGCAGGACCCTCCAGTTTGGGTTGCCCCTACAACCTTCATTTTGGCATAGAGCTTAGATTTGGCGAAAAATAGAAGGAACACAAATGAAATTTGACAGTTCGTTGTGGAAAGGCCTGGAACAGTTCGCGTTTGCCTTCTTGTTCTTCTTTTTCAGGGGGTGGGTGTTAAAACAGGGTTTCTCTGTGTAACTCTGGCTGTCCTGGAACTCACAGAGATCCGCCCGCCTCTGCCTGCCTCTCCAGTGCTGGGGTTACAGGTGTGTGCCACAGCTGCCCAGCTGGATTTGTCTTTCTTTGGGTGTGCTCACGCTACACAACTGCACTGACACTGGCCCACTAGCCCAGCAGCACACTGGAATCCTGGCGACACTTTAACTCCAGCCTTGCCGGTTGGGTCAGAGACTTTGTTCCTTATGACAGTGATCTTCCTTTCTCTGAGTGATCACAACACTAATATCAAAAAGAAAGATTTAGTTCATTTTATTGTTTTGAGTTATTCTTCTTAGACTGCAAATTCCAAAATGTCCTGGTATTTCCCAGGTTTGGGCAAAGTCAGCTTCTTACGCATTAATGCACTCTTCAGTCTGACCTGCAGTTTGTGGGCGTGAATTATCTCTGCTTACAGGAATGGCTCTGGCTTTGGCATTTGCTCTCTAGCTTTGCTGGTCTCTTATACTTTTGGTGACTCCACTCAGTGAGGTCAGTCCATAGAGGGACTTCAAGAAGCCTTTCTCCTGAGCTGGTCCTTTGTCCTCCTGGTAACTTGAGGTAGGAATGAAGAAAACCCAGGTGGAAGTAAAAGGCCAGAGTTAGCTGGGCACAGTGATACCTGCCTAGAATCCCAGCCCTGGGGAGAAGCAGAGAGAAGGTTTAAGAGTTCAAGGCCAGCCTGGCCTACATAAGGCCCTGACTCGAAATAAACAAACAAAATGGCTAAAGCAACTAGACTGAGCTTTTCCAGGATACTTTGATCCAGAAAGAGAGCTCTGTAAAAACATACTGTGGTAGTTTGAAAGAAGATGGTCCCAGAAGCTCACAGTGGCACTACTGGGAGGTGCCTTTGCTACAGTAGGTGTGGCATTGTTGGAGGAAGTGGGCTTGGAGGTTTCAGAAGCTCAAGCCAGGCCTAATGGTCCACGGTCTTTGCCTGCTGCCTGTGGATCCAAATGTAGACCTCTCAGCTACCTCTCTAGCACCATGTCTGCCTGCACACTGCCACGCTTCCCGCCATGATGACAGTGGACTAAACTTCTGAACTGTGAGCCAGCCCCAATTAAATATTTTCCTTTATAAGAGTTGCCAAGCTGGGTGTGGTAGCTCATGCCTGTAATCCCAGCACTAGAGGAAGCAGAGGCAGTAGGATCTCTGTGAGTTTGAGGCCAGCCTGGTCTACAAGGTGAGTCCAGGACAGCCAAGGCTACACAGAGAAACCCTGTCTTAAAAACAAACACACAAAAGTTGCAGTGCTCATACCTCAGAGAATAGAAACCCTAACTAAGACACATACTATTATTTTTGGCCTTGTATAAAACAACCCCTTGATCTCTAAAGCTCCCTTTTACTGGGGGCCACTGAGGAGCTACTTAAGACCCAGGAAACTTTTCTTCTTCTTGCTGTTCTGTGGTCCCAGGGGTGTGGCCACTTGCTCTGTGAACCTCTGTTTAGTCTTGTTCCTGGGACCTCTCTGTTCCCTAAGGCCTGGTTCACTGGACAGCTCCCTATGAGGGCACACATGGGAAAGGCTTTAAACTACTGATGCTGCTTTCAGTCTGTTGAGGCGCTTTCGTGAGTGCTTGTGCTCTTCTCAGGCCTGGAACTTTTCAGATGCTCAGCACATTGGAAACACAAGGAGTCTTACAAGCACCCCTGCCCCCCAGTACCTGCACATGATGGCATGGTTAAGTTTCTCGAAACACCCCAGCACACACAGGTGGAAATGGGGGTTGGGAGTCAGAGGCAACAGAACAGGATTTGGTCCCACTACCCCCTGTTCCACTTGGTGTTAGTGAACTTTCGCAAGCCAAGTGTTTCCTGCTCACTCAGCATTTCCTTGGAATCTTCTGTTGGTCCTCTAGTCTCTGCAAAATGTCACAACAGCACCCACTGCAACCATCTGCTGGTCTTAGTGCGAGAACCTTGTGAGCTGGATGTGGTGGTAGCCTGCGATCTCACTACCTGAGACTGAGGGAGGAGGATCACAACTGGAGGCTAGCCTGAGCTAATGAGATCCTGCCTCAAGAAAGGAGCCTGAGAGATGGCTCAGAGCTTAGAGCACTCGTTCTCAAAGAGGACTCCAGTTCAGTTCCCAGAAACCATAGGGTGGCTTACAACCATCCATGACTCCAGTTTCCAGGGATGTGATGCTCTCATCCTAAGGTACCAGGCACTGTCTTGATACGGGATTTCACTGTAGCTTAGAGTGGCTTCAGACTCACTATCCTCCTGCCTCAACAGCTCAAGTGCTGGGATTAGAGGGACTCACGCCACCTGGATTTATTTACAATTTCTGTGTGTGTATATGCGTGTGTGTGTGTGTGCGTGTGTGTGCATGCGTGTGTCTGTGTGTTGCTGAGGTTGGGACCCAAGGCCTCACTCATACATATTGGGCAGATGTCCTACTGCTGAGGCCCAGTCTGAACCCATCAGTTCCGTATAAAGCACACATCTAATAGTCCAAATGGAAGAGAGGCAAGGAAAGGTGCCGGAGTTAACTAGAAGCTCCATGCCCTACCCAGGGCCCTAGCCCCAGAACTCTAATGTTCACCGACCAAATCTCCTCAAATCCCGTCCATCATTTGGGGGAATTTATTAAGATTTCATTAAACAACCTTACATGATTAATCATCAAACACTGGTGGGTATGGTGCATATCTGAAATTCATGGGCAGCTGAAGCAGGAGGCTCTTGAGTCTGAGGGCAGCCCCAGCTACATAGCAAGACCTTATCTCAAACCAACATTCCCTGGCATTTGGCAATTAATCCCATCTCCAGCCCTTCTTATTTTCCTGGGATTGGAGGTGAGGATAGAGCACAGGGCTGAAAGTTTAACCCAGCACTCTCTTGAAGATCTGTAGGGACCCTCCAAGAGTCATGTCATTGGCACAAACTCAGGTAATGGGACTTCTATTTCTGCAGAAATCCCCAGGGTGTCAGGAACCTGGGTTAAGACTGGCAGAGCCCAGCTGTATGTTTATTCTATTACCCATCCCCTGGTGGTGTTCTTCAATACCATAGTTTTCAGAACTAGGGGAGGCAAAGGCAGGAATCAGGGCTACTTCAAGGGCTCAAAGACTCTAGCCCTTTGTTTTCAAGCTAGGTGTCTTTTGTGGCCACCCAGAGGAAACATCTGAGGGTCAAATACCCCACCATTTCCTTCCCCATGTTTTGTTTCCTCTAGAGCCTTCAACTTTTTTCTCCTAGTAGCTCCTACTAGCCTTCTAGGTAGCTGGTTCAAGTCCTTCAATCCCTCTTCTCTAAACTATTACTGGGTAGGAAAAGCCCAGTTTTCTTTCTTTTTAAAATTTGTTTGAGACAAGTTCTCATTTTGTAGTTCTGCCTGGCCTGGAACTCACTATGTGAATCAGGCTTGCCTTGAACTCACAGAGATCCACTTGCCTCTTCCATTCGAGTGCTGGAATTAAGGGCATATGCCACTACACCTGCCTTTGTTCTCTATTCAGACCTAAGCCTCGTGGTAGAATCCTGAAGATGCTTCCAATTCTAAATGTGTTGACATTGAGTGAATCCCTTTTCTGTATCACATGTCTCCTAAGTGGTCTACTATGTGTAGGTAGCCTAGCTTGTGATAGCTGCTGGGGTCTAGACTCTGATCCTAACAACACCAGCAATGCTGGAGTCATGTTGAAATTTAAAGATTTTTTTTCTATGCCCACTCTAGCTCCCAAATAATGAGATGGAGACCTATTACATTTATTCATAAGCTTGAGAGTACCACAGCTGGGCAGGTATTCATCTATTCTAACCTGCCTAGACCATCCTGGCTACTTCCCAGTCATGTGCCCCATGCTACTTGTCACCTAGTCTCTCCCAGGCGGCTTCTGCTCCATCTTTGTCCTTGTCAGGACTCCTCAGGGCCCAGTAACCTTTTTCTTCTCCCCACCCCTTTCTACCTGGGACACCTCCCCACCCTCCCACCGCTGCCAGACTGGGAGCGGAAGTTCTGCCTACTGTCTCCTCTGTCCATTCATCGGCTCTTTAGCTTCTTTATTAACCAATCAGAGATAATTGGGAAGTAATTTTTATACAACAACGAGACAGGAGATTCCTCAATAACAATGACAATACTAGAATCTGTTAGCATTTTGCTCCTTGCTGGTTCAGCAATTAGCATTTAACAATAAACGGGGACACACTTTAATACAAGGTGAATGAAGGTTACTTCTACGGGTCCTGGCACCTGTCAAAAAGGATGATCTTTATTTAAAAACGGAGAGGTCATGGACTGGGGATGTAGCTCATTAGCAGAGTGCTTGCTAGCATGCAGGAAGCCCCAAGCTTGATCCCGAGCATAGCATAAATGGGGTAACTAGCTGTAAATCCCTGGGGAAGTGGGTGAAGCAGGATCAGAAAGCCTCGGTTCTATAGCTGGGACAGAGAGAGGGGGCCAGGAGGAGACTTGTTGACAATTTAGAAACCACCTTTTTGAATTTGTTTCCATTTTCCTTTTTTTAAAAAGTTAGATTGGGGCTGGAAAGATGGCTCGGCCGTTAAGAGGACTTGTTCTTGCAGAGGACCCAAGTTCAACTCCTAGCACACACGTGATGTCTCACCTATGATGATCTCACACTTTCTCCTGATCTCCACAGGTGCCAGACACATTCAGGCCGAGTAGCCACACACATCAAATAAATCTAAAACAAAGGTTTTTTTTTTATATGTGGAGCAGGTTTCACTGGTTCAAGTCATAAGAGAGGCGTGGAACTGGGTCTCTGAGCACTTCACCACAGTCTGAGGAATGTCCATCATCCTGTCGGGAGAGGAAAAGGAGCCCTTCCCAGCCTACTTTGGCCACCTCCTGGCTCCAGTTTATGACCTCCTTCTGCACTGTTCCACTATGGCTCTAGTTTCATGTGAACCTGTGGTTCGGGGGGGGGGGGCAGGTTGAGATGGAAATGTCATTGTATTAAAGCACTGATGCCTCTTCCTGCACTGGCACCAGAAAGACAGCCCTGATCTGTGCATTCTCTCTGAGCCAAAGACTGTGCTGGGAGCTTTCTCTGCAGTTCTCCTTTCACCTGTACCCTCAAGAGCATCAGGGGCCATCCTTCGAACCAGCAAGGACTCCAGGGTTCGGTGAAATCACATAATTGCTTGAAAGACAGTGCTGGAGTGAGGCAGAGCCAGGTCTGAATTCAGACTTGCTAATATTTGGATTCCTTTGTCTGCTTCTAGACAGCCTGCCTTATGAGGATGCAATGTGATTCCGGGCGGGTACACTTCCAGGCAGGGCGAGTGAGTTAACTCTGGAAGCAGCCACTCGTCTGTGGTTACAGGGCTATCACACTGCAGAGACTTGGCACTCCCCAGAGTCCACTGTCTTATGCCTTTGACAGGGATTAAAATGACCACCAAGCCCATGGGGCTGCTATAGGCTCAGCTGAGAAAATCCATTTAAATAGCACAGTGTCTATCACATAGTAAGTATTTAATAAGAGCCATTATATCTCATGCTCTTACTTCACTTAGGACCAGAAAGCTCTTGTGCCGATACCAGTTAGCAAAAATCAATGACGTGTACAGGATATATATATATATATATATATATGAATATATATATAAATATATGAGAATATATATATGAAATGACATCAGTATATCAAAGAAATACCTGCACTTGCACGTTTATTACAGCCCTATTCATAAGCTATGGATATGATACACAAAAGACTATTATCCAGCCCTGAAATGAAATCTACCATTTGCTGCAGCTTGGAGGTTTTGGATGTTAAGTGGAATATGTCAAGCACTAAAGGCCAAATACTGAAACTCTGCATGCTCTCACTTAAACACTGTTGCATTAACTTTTCTGAAGGAAATGTGGGAAAAATGTCTATTCACTGCAGATAGAACACCTGATTTCACTTGAGTTCAACTTAGTGATCCAATGAGTTTACTGGCTTATTTATTATAGGAGCACAGGTGAGGGATATTATCTATCTATCTATCTATCTATCTATCTATCTATCTATCTATCTCTCTCCAAGATCAGGTGGCAACGGGGGTGGGGTGATGACTGGACTCCCTGGCAGAGGTCCTATGACACATCCCTGCTTTTACTAGGCTGTGGTAACAGTCCCCTTACTGACAACAGACCTAGTTATCACTGTATTGTTCTGTGCCACTGCCATGACCCCAGGGTCAAAGTTATTTCTGCTCTGAGATGGTCATGTCTCGGCTGGTGGAAAAACTGACACTATGACAGACCGTAGAGGTTACAGGGCTGCTCTCACAGGAGCACAGAGCATGCGCCGTTTTGCAGCAGCAGGTTAGGGTAGCTATGGATGACAAGTAATTGAATAAAATAGCTAGTAGAGAGGATTTTAAATGCTCTCAAAAAAATGTCTGAGGTGATGGGTATGCCAAGTATGCTGGTCTAATCGTTATACATAATACATGTTTTGAAATGGCACATTGTACCCCACAAATAGCACAGTTATCTGAATTAAACATAATTTAAAAAAAAAAAAAAACCTCTCGAGAGAGGGCTGGCAAGAAGACTGAGTAACTTTGCTCGCCTTGGCAGCCTGGCTTTGATCCTCAGCGCCCATCGTGGAAGAGAACAAACTCCCAAGGTTGCCTTCTGAGCCTACCTGCGCCCCCCCTACCAAATAACAATGATAATCCTGAATGAACCCGAGAGACCTAGTCCAAGGAGGCAGCTGATGTTGATGGAGATGTGAGCCCTGTGCTGTTTCCAAATCTCCTTTTGAAAAATCTCACCAAGACTTTCCTTCCTTCCTTCCTTCTTTTTTTTCTTTCTCTCCCTCTTCTTTTCTCTCTCTCTCTCTCTCTCTCTATTTGTCTTATAGAGAAGCAATTTATTAGCAGAAATTGTGAACCCTCTTTCTACAGACGCTAACAGAAAGTCTCAGGCAGTCTTCACCTGAGTCGCTGGGCTGATTTGGGTTTCTTTGCTAAAAAGACACACGGAAAAGTTATCTGAAAGATGAGATGTGGCAGACACCAAATACATTTCCCTCAGCCGCTTGTCAGAGGCGCGTTTGTTTTCCATCTTTTCTTTCCCTTTTCTCAGTGTGCGTTGTCTTCAGACTCCGATACCAGAAATCAGAACAGAACTGTACCAGTTTGGAAAACGGTGAGATCCTGTCTGCAAATACAAGGTCTGAGGATGTAGCTCAGCGGTGGCGCAGTTGCCTCGCATCTGCATGGGTCAGTTCAATTCCTGGTAATTAAAAAACAAAACAAAACAAAAAACAAAACACCCAAAACCAAAGCAAAATGACAACAACAAAACCCCGTATAGATCATAATAATTTTCTTCTCCAGGGCCTGCACTGCCTTTAAGTGAGTCAGACATCGCGTTGGAAGCGTAGGTCTCTGGAGCTCTTTTCTTGCCAAGTGGAGACGCATCCCATTCTCTCCAGGTCCCGAGTGCAGCACGTGCCCCATTTTAAGGACGAGTCTGCAAAACTCCCAGCACCGTGTGTCACCCTTCCCGGGGCGAGCCGCCAAGCCGGGGAGTGACGCTGCAGAGGTGGAATTTTGGGCGTCGGAAGCGTGGGGTGGCGGAGCAGGGTCCCCTGGAGGAGGACTGTGTCACCAGCAGGTGGCGCGCTAGCCGCAGGCCCCGCCGCGTCCTCCGAGCCGAAACTTGAACAGGACGTTAGAGCGGGTGTTGGAGGCGAGCGGTTCCCGGGAGCCCAGCTGTTGGCTCCCTCGAGGAAGTGGCAGGAGCAGGGAGCGGACACGATGTTGGAGTGACGCCACGATTCGGACGTCGTGAGCTTCCTTCGGGAAGGCTTCGCGAGTGGGTGAGTACTGGGCGGCACTCGGGAAGCGGAGCCCCGTGCCTTCAAGGCACGGTTCCCAGTTTGCAGTGCCTGGCACCGCGGCCCTCCGAGACCGACGTTACTGGACGGAGGTTGCGGAACGAGAAGGGCGCGCGCGAAAGCCCGGGAGGCGGGCGCTCCGGAGCCGCGCTCGGCGGAGGGCGCGCGCGTGTGCCCGCCGCCAGATGGCGCTGCGCAGCTTGCTCCGGGCCGCCCGCCAGGCACCGCGGGTTCCCGCCGCCGCGGCGGCCGCTCTAGCCGGCAGGCGCTGCTCTGTGGTTCCGGGCGGAAGTGAGGCGCAGAGCGGAACGGCCTCTGGTGACATTTTCTTGGGGCGGCGCGGACGACTGAAGGGAATTGGTGTTGGAGGCGGCGGAGGCGGCGAGCTTTACTCTGCCCCCCTGCAGGGGCTCCGGGCCGCGCTCCGCTGCTCGCCGCTGGGAGTTGTCGGAGGAGGAGGGGCCGGCGAGGCCGCCGCGGCCCGAGTCTGCGGCCCGTCAGCGCCGCCCGGGTGGGCGCGTGCCCCGACGGGGCGCGCGGGGCCGGCGAGGAGGCACGGGCAGCGGGACGCAGGTGAGGCGCGCAGGGGCGCGGGGCCGCGCGGCCTTGGTTGCGGGGCGGGCCGCGGGGTCGGGGCTCGCGTTCCGGGGAGGGGCGCGCGAGGCTGGGGGGAGCGGGCCGGACTGAGGGCTCTGCGGCGTCCGAGCGTGGGGTCACGGCGGCGGAGGCGCGGCCCGGACCCCTAGCTCGCCCGCCGCGGGTGACCCTCGCGTCCTTTGCCCGGCCGAGTGCCCTCCCGCGGCCGCTGGCACCGAGGGGATGGCGGGCCGGAGGGGCCGAAGCCCCCAGGCCCCGCAGAGTTGTGTTGGAGCAACTTTCCGGAGCCCGGCCCCGCGGGGGCAGCTGAGGCGGCGGCACGGCCAGCCCGGACGGTCCCGGAGGCTGGCGCGGACACCAGAGCCGCGGGGAGCCCCCCTCCGGCGGTGGCCTTGGAGGAGCGAGGAAGGGCTCCCCGGGCTTCGCGCTGTCCTCTGGCCGCTTCCGCGACTGTCGGTCGGCAGATGCCCGGAGTCGGTGTGCATGGGTCTCTGACATTGACCCACGAGTTTGTCAACTTTAAGGGCCAACGCAGATGTATTCTGACGACCCCCTGATGAAGGACTCCCCCCAATTCTCAGCGTACCCCCTCCCCCCAGTATTATCTCACCATAGATCTCAAACACTGTTTTATAGTCTGTATGTTCTTTTGTGGAGCGGCCCGTCAGACTCGTATGCCATTCATTCTCACCTTTGAATTACCCTGTCTTTAGCACACAGTCGAGGCTTAGCGGTTGAGGGAAAGAACCCGTGCAGCCCCTTCCGGATCCTTCACCGCTCAGGCAGTTTGTGCTTGCAGCGCTTTTGGTTTTGTGTTTGAGCTTTTGTATCTGAATCTTTGTATCCATTTGGGTGGAAGTCCCGCTGATGATGCTTTGTAAAGGTCGGACTGCTTAATTATAAATGGATCTGTCAGTCTTAGGTTATTACTGTATAGTGTCGTTAGGCTCATGTTAACCGTTTGAATCACTCTCTCCTCTTGCGGTATTTTAAGGTTGGAGGCTATTAACTTTGTAATGTAGTTTTGCTAATCCTGGCAATCTAGATTTCTCCAGTAATCAGAGCATTGCTGTTTGGTTTAACAAGCAGTTTCGAGACCTGCAGTTGATGTGTGTCATCTGCTATCTTGAAGAATTACAGCGGTAACCTCCCCACCCCCTTTTTTGAGGAGCATGTTTATACGCTAACATAATGTTAAACACAGTGCATTGTGCAGAGTAGATTGTCAAAACGTGTAATTATTAAATTTAGGAAGCCAAGATGTTCTTGAGTTCAGTGACCTATATACTACTTTAAAAAGAATTTGACTGAAATTTTAATTCATTTGTATTACACGAGAAGGAAAAGTATTTTAAACCTACAAATTGACTTTCTTTAGAGTGCTTCTCAGTAATGCTGTTATTGTTGTTGTTTTGGTTTTGGGATTTCCCTGTGTAGGCCCAGGCTGTCCTGGAACTAGCTCCCTAGACTAGGTTGACCTGAACTCAGATCCATCTGTCTGCCTCTACCTCCCAAGTATTGGGATTAAAGGCCTGTGTCTCTACAGCTGTCTGTGTAATAACGTATTCTTAAAAGGGTAAGCTACAGTCTGACTCTGTGTCTCTGCCCCCACCCCCAGTTGTGTGTGTGTGACTGGGTTTTGTGACTGCTTCTGAACTCTTCATTCTCCTGCCTCAGCCTTCCAAATGCTAGCTAGGATTACAAGTGTTCACCACCATGCCCTGCTTTCTGTTAACATAGGTGTAAACATCAGTATAAATGCGTAGAATCTGGAAGACAAGGAGAAGTGACAAGATAGCTGTAACTAGAGGACCACGTTAATCAGATTTATATTTTTAAAAGATTATGTATAGAGTATTCTGCCTGTATGCCACAAGGGGGCACCAGATCTCATTATAGATGGTTGTGAGCCACGATGTTGTTGCTGAGAATTGAACTCAGGACCTTGGAAGAACAGTCAGTGCTCTTAACCTCTGAGCCATCTGTCCAGCCTCATCTTGTAGTGCAGGCCAGTTTCATTGCTCTTGCTTCAACTGTGCTCAGATTTCTTTTTCCTTTGAGTTAAATTTTTATGTTTGGGTGCATGTGTTGTTTCCGTAAGTGGAGGACAGAGGAGTTTGTGGGAGTTGGTTCTCCACTTCCATCATGTGAGTTCCAAGCATTGGGGCAGGTATCTTTTTAACCTACGGAACTGTCTTGGCTGGCTGTATAAGTCAGATTTTTTAATGTGATGCCCCTTCAACTTTGTGGAAAGTGGATTGGATTTTGGAACAAGAAACTTGGCCATCCTTAGCATCATTTTAAGTTCACAGTGCATTTTGATATTAGTAATTCAGTTTGTGTGTGGCAGGGAGGGACAGGGTCCAGGCTGGCCATGAATTTGTGGCAGTCCTTCTCCCTCTGTCTCTGGAGTGCTGGGATTGCAAGTGTGTGCATTACTCCTGGCATTACACCGCACGCATTCATATGAGACTGTCATGGTACATGTGACTAATTCAAGCCCTACATGTTAAGATAAGTCTAACTTTGAAGTATAATGCAATTCACCAAGAGCAGCAGCTCTCAGCCTATCAGTCTTAACTCCTTTGGGGTTCTAACAACCCTCACACAGAGGTTGCATATCAGACATTTACATTATAATTCATAACAATAACAAAATTACAGTTGTGAAGTAGCAATGGAATAACTCATGGTTACAGTTCACCACAACATGAGGAAATGCCTTAAAGGGTTGCAGTGTTAGGAAGGTTGAGAACCACTTTGCTAGAGCTCTGTGTCCAGTGTATGGCCTTTAAAGGTTTTGCTCATGGTATTTGTGTTGACATCAGTAATTTTGAATTATTTTGTGTACATATTTCTGGCATTGACACTGCAATTCTCTTTTCTGAGCCAGGTGTGATGGCTCACATCTGTCATCCAACTGAGTCAGGGAGATTGCTCTGTTCAGGGCCAACATGGGTGACACAGTGAGATTCAGGACAGCCAGGTTATAATGTGGGACTGAATCTCAAAAATAAATCTGTTTACTACATAACTAATAATTTCTGTGAGCTTATGGAATTACTCATTATTCAAGAGGCTGTTTTTCTGGGATCCCTGATCTTACCATTTTGCTCAAACATGTGCATGACTAGACATGACAGATAGGCAATTTGAGTATTTTTCTCCCTTCATAAAGCTTGGATGTTGTAGAAACACATCCAAAATTTGGTGATTTTAGTAATAACACTTAGACTTTCATTTTCCTGCATGTAAGTACGTGTATGAAAATCATTTATAGAGTATATTATATTTACTGAGCTGACAGTGCTTGAAAATGCATGCAAAAGGCTAAAAATATATTGTTAATGTATGTTCTCTTGAAGCGTACTGATTTTAGTATATTATTATTGTTTGATTATCAATCTGTCTGTCTGTCTGTCTGTCTGCCTATCTATAGCTCTGGCTGGCCTGGGCTCTATAGACACCAGGCTGGTTTCCAATATCTGCCTGCTTCTGCCTCCCTCAGTGATTTTAATATATTACTTAAAAGAGTTGGGGCCCAAATTTTTCTTCACTAACTATAATTATGTAGGTAAAAGAAAATAGACATAATAATGGGCAAAATGGTGATACCTAGAAGAGATATGGAGAAAGAAGACAAAATATTCATATGGGACCTGTTTTTTTTGAGACAGAGTTTTACTATGTAGCCTTGGCTGACCTAAAACTCCCAGAAATCCCCCTGCTTCTGCCCCACCAGTGCTGGGATTAAAGGTATATAGACCACACCCTGGCTTGATGTGGCACCTCTTTTTCCTTGTCCCTAAACTACTGATTGTTAACACTTGCCAGAAGTTCCATAGAGCCATGATAGAGCATGCTCAAGAAACTTCAACAATTGAACCTGAGGTTTGAGGTGCGTTTCCAGGCAAGCACTTCCTGCTGGAGAACGGCCTCGGTGACATCATGAGTATCAAGCTCTGAGTTGCCTAGTGTGGCCCGAGCCTTGAGTTCTCAGAGGGGTGGCTGTGGGAGATAGACATAGGGCCAAGCAGTGAAGATATCTTAGTTCGCTAATGGGTTGTGAATTTTCTTTTAAGGTGACTCGTTCCTCCCTCAGTTGGAATGAAAACTCAACTAAAGACAGAGTATTATAGCCTAGGCTCCCTCTACTTAGCGTTCAGAGTGGTGGAATTACTGGTAGATACTACTGTACACCTGGCGAGGTGGGAATTCTTTGATTTATTTTTCCTTTCCACTTGGTGTGTGTGTGCGCGCGCGCGTGTCTGCGCTACGGTGCATGTGTGGAGAGCAGGCACAGCTCACAGGAGTTTGTTTCCTTACCATGCTGGTCCGTTCCAGGGATGAAATTCTTTAGGTTTGGCACTGAGCTCTTTTACCCACTGAGCCACTGAGCCATCTTACTAGCCTGGAAAATCTTCAGTCTTTTTTGTTTTTGTTTTTTGAGACATGGTTTATCTGTGTAGTCCTGGCTGTCCTGGAATCACTCTGTTGACCAGGCTGGTCTCAAACTCACAGAGATCTACCTGCCAGCCTCCTGAGTGCTGGGATTAAAGGCGTGTGCCGCCACACTCAGTTGTCTCGGTCTTTTTTAATCTCAGTTTTCCTCCCAGTGCTGGGGATTGTACCCAGGGTGTTGTGTGCTCTAGAAAGCTCTGTAACCTGGAGCTATTACAACCTTGCTCTGTTTTGCTTTGATTCTTGAACATAAGGCTAAAGAAATTTGGTAGTTTTTTTTTTTTTTAAATTAAAAAATTTTTATTTACTTTGTAAGTGTGTCTGTCTGATGAGGGTTGGGGTGAAAGGACAACTTGTAGGAATCTCCTCTCTCCTACCATGTGGGTTCCTAGATCATGCTCTGTTAGTTACTTTTTTGTGGCTGTGATGAGACACCATGACCAAGGCAGTTTATAGAAGAAAGCATTTAATTGGGGGCATGCTTACAGTTTCTTAGGATGAGTCCATGATCATCATAATAGGGAACATAGTGGAAGGCAGGCAGGGAGGCAGGCTCTGGAGCAGCAGCTAAGAGCTTATATCCTGATTCACAAACAGAAAGCAGAGATGGGGACCAGGGAGACTGAGACTGGCCTGGTGTGGGCTTTTGAAACCTCAAAGTGTCCCACCTTCTCCAGCAATGCCACATCTCCTAATCCCTCCCCAAACAGTTCCATCAACTAGGTACCAAGCATTCAAATATATGAGCCTATGTGGTCACTTTCATTCCAACCAGCACAGTGGCAGAGTACCTCTGCTGAGCCCTCTCACTGGCCCTCATAGTCGTTTTCCTTTAGTTGCTTTGAACTTGACTATTGTCATGCAACTTTATAAATTTTTTTTGTCAGTCTTTGTCTTTAAATGTACCCACTTATTTTTTCAGAACTCTCATTATTGAACTTAAGGGAAAGAAATAGTGCTTCTTGTGTGGGCAGCACCTCAGAACAGTGGGATTGATGTTCACTCAGTTTTCACACTCAGCCTACAGGGCCTTGTGGTAAAAGGAAGGAGCAGAGTTAGCTAAGAAAGTAACTTGTTCTTCTTTTCAGTGTTTCTGGGCTACTAGAAGAGGAAACACGCAAAACATATAGACTTATCAAAACATAGTAACAGTAGCTGGCAGTTCCTAATGTGATTTTAAAATACTTGGCCTGTATGACAGATTGGGTCAGTTATTGTATTTGGGATTTCTGGGTTTGACTTGATTCTTGTAAATTTAACATTGTTCCTTTTTATGCCTTTACTTAAAATAAAGAACTTTTCTTCACTCAGCCATGTTGTAAATCCACCATGGTCTTCGTTTTATTTACATATTTACCTTAATTTTTTTTTTTTTTTTTTAGTTAGATGGAAAGTGTAACTCTTATCAGCAAATCCTACTTCATGTGAATGTAGGTGAATTTTACAAAGTGGTTAAATTAAAACCCCATTTACTGAGTACAGTTCAGTGCCAAGTGGAGGTGGTTCATAGATAAAATAATTTCTAGCTAAGGAAATGATTCTAGTGAATCACATGATTCCTAAGTTTCCTTCCTGCCTTAGAATGTGAGCGAGAGGAAGTATGCTATAAGGGGAAAGTACTCACAACAGTTGTAGGCCAAAGCTGGTCTCTTCCTTTGTGAGCCATTTTCAATAAGGTGTTTGGAAAGCAGCATTTTTCTTCAATGGGGAAACTTTTTAAATTTATTTTTACATGTACTGCCAATCCTTTGCAATGTGTATCCACCTGAATTCAAGTTTATGTTTTGTTTGTTTTTTTTGTTGTTGTTTTGAGACTTTCTCTGTAGCCTTAGTTGTCCTGGAACTCAGTCTGTAGACCAGACTGGCCCTTGAACTCACAGAGATCCACCTGCCTGTCTCCCGAGTGGCTGGGATCAAAGGCTTGCACCACCACCTCATGGGTCAATTATGTATTAATAAATTAGTTTGGGTGGTTGTTCAGAGGGCATCAGTGGTAAACTTAATATTTTTGGAGTAGCTATATTCAGTTTTCAAAAATATATTTTATTTTTATCATTTTTATGTGTATTTGTGTTTATTTGTGTAAATATGTGCCCAGTTTGTGTTTGCTCAAGGAAACCAGAAAAGGGTGTTGGGTCCATTGGAGCTGGAATTGCAGGCAGTTGTAAACTGTCATTAATTGCTGCTGGGGACTGAACTTAGGTCTTCCGGAAGAGCAGGAAGCCCTCTCTTAACCACTAAGCCATTTTTTTTCCTAAACCCTAGAACAGCTTTTCTCTTCTTTCTCTTCTCCTCTCCCTCTCCCTCTCCCTCTCCTCCCTCCCCTTCCCTCCTCTCCTTCCTCATCCCTCTCTATCCCCCTTTCTCCCCCCTTTTCTTTTTTGTGCTTTCAGTTTTTATCTATGAATGGTCTGTTGGTATAAATCTCCAGAAGATTAAATGTTGTGGTAACCCTTTTCGGTTTTTTGTTTGTTTGTTTGTTCTTATGTTCTTTTAAATTTGTTGTCTTGGTTTTCTGATACTTCCATCAGAATTTTATTTTTAAATGGAGTCATCTGATTTTTAGAAATAACTTTTTTTTATGATGTTTAGAGTCAGTATTTTGTTAGCTGCCTTATAATTAGACAAAGGTATTGAGGTTAGGAAAGCTGGGTGTGGAGTTTTCCTTTCTCTGTTAAGAACAAAAACCTCATGTAGTTGATTTTAAACAGTGTCTTTCCTGTCTGCCTTAGTGTTATCTTAGCATGGAAGCATGTTCTTTCATCAAGTGTTATCATGCCACCTGTGATCCTGTTACTTGGAAGACAGAAGGCCTTGAACTCTAGACAGTCTTCCTGCCTCAGCTTCCTGGGTCTGGGATTACTGTAATGAATTACCATACCCATATGATAAAAAAGCTTAACATTTTTTTAACAAAACAATTTTTATGGTGTTTAACATAGCTTAGGATGGACTCAGACTAACTATATAGCTGATCTTGAATTCTTGATCCTTCTGCCCCTACTCCCAAGTGCTGTGACACCTAGGCCTGCACCGCCACTCCTAGATATTCTTTTTATATTATTTTTTTTTCTGAGGCAGGGTCTCACTGTGTAGCCTTTGCTGACCTGGAACTTGCTTTGTAGCCTCCCTAGTGTGCTTAGATTAAAGGTACCCACCACCTTGCCTTTATTTTTTATTTTAAAAAGTAGTTTTTAAAAATTGTAGGTGTGTGTGAGTGTCCAGGTGCCTGAGGAGGTCAGAAGAGGTTGTTGGGTCCCCTGGAACTTGAGTTGGAGGTAGTTGTGAGAATTCTGATAATGGGTGCTGGAAACTAAACTCCCTGCAAGAGCCATTTGACCACTGTATCATCTTTCCAACCTTGAGAAACACATAGTAACATTTAATCATTAAGTACTGTTTGTTTTTCTCTGCTACAATCTGAAGAACAACTTGCTATGGGCCTGAGGGTGTGTATAGAGTAGATAGATAGATTTTTTTTTTTTTTTGCATCATTTTTTTTTCATTTTTCTTAGGGACCTGAGGTTCCAGTGTTTGTGGCAGCCCATCTTTTTTAAATATCTAGCTTTCTTCTGAGAAAGTTAGAAAATGACAAGAGCAAGTATCTTGGGAGAAATTAAAAACTTGTATCATAAATTATTCTTTTCTTTTTTTTACTTCAAATTTTATTTTTTAAATAACTAGTGATTCTTTTTTTCTCATTTATTTTATTCACTTTACATCCTTGTTGCCCCTTTTCTCCTCCCCTCAAAGTCCTATCCTCAAAGGGGAGCTCCCTTTCTCATCTATCCCAGCTCATCAAGTTGCATCAGGACTGAACATGTACTCTTCTCCTGTCTCCTGTCAAGGCAGTTCCACCAGGAAAGTGATCAAAAAGCTGGCAAGTGAGTCCGTGTCCAGTGTAGAACCTTCCCTTACTAGAGTACCCACTTGAAGCCTAAGCTGCTCATCTGCTATACCTTTGTAGGGGTCTAGGCCCAGCTCATGCATGGTCCTTGGTTGATGCTTCAGTCTCAGCAAACCTCTCTGGACCCTGGTTAGCTGGCTCTGTTGTTTTTCTTGTGGAGCTGCTGTCACTTCCGGGTCCTTTTTTCTTTCCTCCCACTATTCCCCAAGACTCCCTATGTATCCACCAATGTTTGGCTGTGAGTCCAGCATCTGTTTTGAAGTGCTGTCGGGTAGAGCCTCTCTGAGTGAGGTCAGAAAGACACACATTGGTATGGACTCACTTATGAGTGGATTTTAGCCATATAGTACAAGGTAAGCATACTACGAGGCACAGACACAAAGAAGGTAAGTAATAGAGAGGACCCAAGTGAGGCTGCAAAAATCTCACCTGGAAGGGGAGAGAGACTAGACAGGGGTAATAGCTGAAGAGAAGGAACAAGATAGGAGAGGGGGCGCAGAGAGTCAAGAGGGTAGAGATCAGACCTGAGGAGAGCCTGCAGAGAAAAGAGAAACTGAGAGTGGGGACATCTCTGTGACAAACTAGAGACTTAACTTACTCTTGATTTACAGTAGTGGCGCTTTAGAGTGAGCGCATGAGGATCTCTTTCTTTGGCCTCCTACTTGATGCTAGCTTATTCACAGTCCTGGTGCAGGGCCAGGTGCGTGCTAGAAGTGGTCTCCTCTGCCACATGAAGTGACTTGAGCAGCTGTTATCACTGCTGGCTTGTTCATAGGGCTCATATCGGTATAGAAAAGTTGTCTGGCAGACATGCCAGGCTGCCTTCATGGCCGAGTCTGGCAGTTCATGTTTCTGTGCTCGTTAGTCTAGATCCAGCATGTTACTGATAA
The DNA here is from genome assembly GCF_907164565.1 of Psammomys obesus. NCBI lineage: Eukaryota > Metazoa > Chordata > Mammalia > Rodentia > Muridae > Psammomys > Psammomys obesus. The sequence continues at coordinate 37,963,777 of NW_026596040.1, read as the reverse complement.
CTCCATTCAGCTTTATTAATCTTAGTGTTCCTTTTATGTGCTTCAGCCCTTTGGCACTCATTACCCAGCCAGTTTCTCCCTTAAGGAAAGAAATACCAAACAACTGTTAATCACATTGAAGGGTAATACAGTTAATAATTCCTGGCGTCATGTGGGAGTGTTCAGGGTTCTTCATTATTTTATAAATGTGTTTTTATAGTTATTTAGATCAAGAACCAGATTTGGTCTTTGTGTTGTTTAGTAATCTCTACTTCATCTCTTTTTCTTTACATATCATTTATGAAGAAACTGAAAATTCCCACAGTCTGAATTTGTTAATTGTATTCCTGTAGTGGTGGTAAGCATTTTCTTTTGGCCCTTGCATGTTTCCTAATTGATGTCTTGTTTAGACAGTTGATCTGGTTTCATTTCTGGGATGTATATTCTTTCTTGTTCAGTTTTTCTTTTTGTTTTTTCTTGGATGGCAAGGAGTCACTGTAGTTAATGTTGAGTGCTTGCCTCAGGAGGCACATATTTTATTTTGTCTGTGATGTTAGCAGCTTGGTGGTCATTGTCCAGCTCCATTAATGAGTTTCTCCTGTTTCACCATTTCCAGCTGGGAGTCTTTTTTTTTTTTTTTTCTGAGAGTTGGGGAAGGATAAATCTGCTGTGAAGAAAAGTTTTTTGCACTATTTTGTAGGTGTTTTTCAGTCCTAATCTTTGGTTCCTGCATAGTTCGTATTATCTGTGCTACAGCTTCTCAGTGGAAAAACTAACATAAAATCCTTGCAAATTGTTGTAATTAATTTTTTTTTTTTTGGTGCCTTCTCTAGCTCCCAAATAATGAGCATGGAGACCTGTTACAATTATTAATAAGCTTCAAGCACCATAACTGGGCAGATACTGATTCATTCAAACCCATCTAAGCTAGTCTAGCTACTTCCCAGCCATGTGCCTTGTTACCTGGCCTCTCCGGTTCCCATGATGACTCCCCCATGGTGACCTCCTCCTCTTGGCATGTTGACCTTCTCCTGGCCAGGCCTCATGGCTACATTCTCATGGCTCAGAGACCTTCTCCCTCCCTGACTTGTAAGAGTCAGTTCTTTTCCTCTACCATGTGGCCTCAGGGATTAAATTTATGGTGACAGGTGCTTTTACCTGCTGAGTCATGTTGCCAGCCCTAGGTTTTTGTTTTGTTTTGTTTTCTTGACAATTTCTTCAGTATAGTATTAAAAGTATACAAGGGATTTTTTTTCTCCCAATCAGTTAAGACAATGGTGGCTTTATGTTTAAGGGAAAATTCTCAAATAAGCAGTATTTATGTATATAAAGTAGCATAGTATTTATTTATACTAATAGTTTGTGTTAATTGAGCCGTAGATGTAGACGATGTTGTTACATACTGTTTGCATTTTTTGTAGATGTTGTTTTGAAAAAGTAATTCATTTCTAAAGCCTTGTAACACATTTATATGTAGTCAGTGCTCAGAGAAATTAAACCAGAATATGCAATTTCAGTTCTTTTAAAAGCTATTTTCAGAATGTATTTTTATTTATTTGTATGTGTGTGCATGCGCGTGAGTGCTCTGGAAGCCAGGAGAGGGCATGGGAACCCCTGAACTAGAGGTATATAGGTGGTCAAGAGCTCTTTGGTGGCTGGGGACTGAACCCATCTTCTCTGTACGAGCAGCAAAGTGTTGTTTTTTTGTTTGTTTGCTTTTTCTTTTCTTTTTTACTTTTATCTCCATTTATTTTATATTATTCTTGTGCCATCCTTTTTGCTTCTTCAGTTTCTTCTGGGATATTTTTTTCTTCTGTACAACCTCTTCTTCTGACTTTGGAACAATTTGTTCCTTTTCAGTGAGGATCATCTCAATGTGGCAGGGGGAGCTCATGTATGGATTAGTACTGCCATGAGCTGTGTAGGTTCGATGGTGCATCTTAGGTGTCTTGTTTGCCTGGATATGTTCAATGACTAGAGAATCTATATCTAAACCCTTAAACTCAGCATTACTCTGCATTTTTAAGCATGTGCAGCAAAAATTCAGTACTGTTTTCTGGCCACCAACCTGACACCCCACTGTTTGACCTGGGCACACCTCCCGACTCCACCATTATACCGCCAGAATAAGTGACATCTTTCAGATACTTGGTAGCTTTTCAGATGTGCATACCTTTGATGGCCTGGGCAGTTTGCTGAGTGTTCTTAAAGTGAATACGGAGATTTGAACCTCTTGATTTGCATGATTTGGTAGGGTTTTCTGGGTCAAGAGCGTACTGAAGCATGGATCACCTCTGGCCACTTTCAGGAAGAGGCTTTTTTCCTTTCTTTTTTTTGGAGACACGGTTTCTCTGAGTAGTCTTGGCTATCCTGGACTTGCTTTATAGAACAGGCTAGCTTTGCCTGCCTCTTCCTCCCTGAGTGCTGGTGTTACAGACCTGCGCCACCGCTCCCGGTCATCAGCAAGTGTTGTTATCTACTGAGTTCGCTCTTTACCCATCAGTACTTGAGTGTGGATGGAGGTAAACTCTTCTGTAGCCCAGGCTGGCCTTAAGCTCCTTATCTTTTTACCTTAGCCCCACTTGTTTTCTTTCCATTTGTGTTAAGTATTATGAAAGAGTGAGGTTATTGAATGTATTTAATTAAAGCCTTTTACTATGGTCTTAATTTATCTTCTCCACATTTACATGTTGGAATCTTAACTCCCAACATTGGTGAGGCTTTGGGAGGTGATTAGGTCATGAGGGAATCTGCCAGAATGAGTGGGATTAGTGCCTTTATAAAAGAGGCCAGAGAAAGATTAGATGAGATCAGGATCTTTCAGGCTTGATTGGCTGTGGGCACTGGAGAGGAATTAGGTTGCTTGCCCCTTCCACCATGTGAGGATTCAGTGAAGAGGAGCATTCTGTAAACCAGGAAGCAGACCCTTGCCAGATACCAGATCTGTCAGAGCCTGGTTACTAGGCTTTCTAGCTGCTATAACTGTTTAAGCCACCTCCTCTCTGATATATTATAGAGGCAACATGAATGCACTAAGGGCATTTTTCTTCCAGAAATACTTTAAGAAAACTCTGTGTGTATGTATGAAGTGAGTGAGGGTGTGTGTGTGTGTGTATAGGGTTTGGGATTTTGGATAAGAGTTCATTGTGTAGGCCTTGAATTTGCACTGTTTCTCCTTTCTCTGCCTCCTAAGTCCTTGACTTATTTATTTGAGACAGACTCTTGTTTTAAAGCTCAGGCTGGTCTTGAACTTCTCATCCTCCTGCATTAGTTTCTCGAACACTAAGATTGTAGGCAGACACTAGGTTTAAAATTTTTTTAAAGGAGACTGTGGCTGAGGAAAATTTATTTTAAAGGACTCTGTTTTAAACCTTTGTGAATGTAGTTGTGTATTTGCCATCTTCAGGGAAATCTGAGGTAGAAGCTTTGCAGGTTGAAGGCTGAGTCAAAGTTTGTCTCAAACTTTGCTTCAAAATAAAATTAAAAAGGGGCTGGGTATATAGCCCAGTGGTAGAGCACTTGCCTAGTATGCATGGCACTTTGTTTCAACCCTCAGTAATATAAAACCAAACTTTTATTTATTTGATCTAAAGCAGAGTGGGTTTAATTAACATTCTTTGTCTGCCTCCTTTTTTCCTCTCACTTTGTAGACCTAGCTAGCCTGGAATGTAGGCCAGGCTGGCCTGTAACTAGCAGAGATCCATTCGCACCTCTGCCTCTAGAGTACTTGGGGGTGTGAAGCACCATGCTTTGTCCTATTAAGGATATAGTAGTATAGATCCTACCCCAGAGGGTTAAAGGAAGAGAAGCACCGAGAAGGAAGACAGATACACCAAGGGCACTGTGAGTGTCAGCTTCTCAAGGAAGAGTGGTGTCATTTTTGAGAAGGGATTATAGGCATGTCCTAACTTACCGAGTTTATCTGGTGCTGGACATCCACCCTTGGGCTTTTTGTGATGCTATGCAAGCACTCTACCAAGTGAGCCCCAACCCCAGCCCCAGCCCCAATCCCAGTGCTGCCTTTAAAGCATTACAATCTAATTTATGTTTTGTAGAACTCTAAACATTTAGAATGTTTATATTTGGTTAAAGTTGATGCTAGTGTCCAGACTTGAAGCAGGGTGGAAATTCAGAAAGTGTTCTAAATACACCTTTCTAAATATATCTTGACCATTGACCTATATATTCTATTCTTAGAAATGAGTATTTATTTCTGGTTAGCATGATCAGTGATAAAAATTAATAAATTCATCTCAAAACATAAATAGAATTTTTTAAAGATAGTTGTCAATGTAGGTACATTTTATTTTTTATGTGCTGGAAATCAAACCCATCATGCTCTACTTACAGGATCCATTTGTAGCTCCAAATTACAGCTTGCTTGTTTGTTTACTTAATCATTTATTTTTGCTTTTTCGAGACAGGGTTTCTCTGTATAGCTTCTCTGTGTAGCTGTCCTGAAACTCATTCTGTAGACTAGGCTGGATTTGAACTCAGAGAGCTGCCTGCCTTTGCCTCCTGAACTCTGGGGTTAAAGAGGTGTGTACCACACTTGGCTACAGCTTTTTAAAAAGCCCAAGAATAAGCAATAATATATTTGTCATTTAAAATAGAAAAGGTGTGTGCAGTAGTGCACGTGGGAGGTGGAGGCAGGAAGACTAAGAGTTGAAAATAAGGTCTGGTTCGAAGCCTCTGGGCAGCACACATCCCTGTCTCAAAATAAACCTTTAAAATCCAGACCGGTAACAAATTATCAAAAACTCACCATCAACTTGTGGTCTTCTTGCCTTAGCTTCCCAGTGCTGGGGTTATAGGCAAAATATCTTGAATATATGTTTCACTTTCTGTATGCCTATAGGACTTTTCAGAGAATAAATCTCTTTCTTTTTTTTATTTTATTTATTATGGATACTGTATTCTGCCTGCATGTATGCTTCCACACCAGAGGAGGGCACCAGATCTCATTATAGATGGTTGTGAGCCATCATGTGGTTGCTGGGAATTGAACTCAGGACCTTTGGAAGAACAGCAAGTGTTCTTAACCTCTGAGCCATCTCTCCAGCCCCTAAATCTGTTTCTTTATTCATGAGTTTTACCAGTTTTGTAGGGGAAGTGTGTATATGGAAGTCTTCATACTATTTCTCTAGAATCTCAGAAACTCACAGTACTGTGTTTTTAAAAGTTTTTTTTTTTTTTTAAATGTCATCAAGACATTAATGTGATGTATCAGATCTGTAAGATTTTTTTTCCCCCCATACAGGGTTTCTCTATGTAGCCCTCACTGTTCTGGAACTCACTCTGTAGACCAGGCTGGCCTCAAATTCACAGAGATATGCCTGCCTATGCCTCCTAAGTGCTGAGATTAAAGGTGTGCACTAGCACTGCCCAGGTGTAAGAACATTTTAATTAAAAAATTTAGTTTGTGTGTGTGTGTAGAGGGGTTTTGGCACTTGGGCATGTGGAGGTCAGATAACTTACTGGAGTTAGTCCTAGGGGTCAAATTTCAGTAGTTTGGTAGTAGGTTTAGGAGCAGGCATCTCTCTCTCTCGTCTGAGACGTCTCACCAACCCTACTTCAGTTCTATGATGGCAGGCTCTAGATATTAAGTGGGGTTTTTGATGTTATTTTCTCTACATCTTTTTTGTGTCTTTTTTTTCTTCTCTTCCTCCTTTTTGATTTTACTTTTTTTATGCATATTTAAAGAAAATTTGTATAGTATAGTTCTTTGGGGGTTTGAATATGCATTTGTAGTTTGAGTTGATGTTCTGTGAATTGATTCTTTTTCTGATTGAACCCAGAAACTCACACATTTGAAGTAAGCGTTCTACCACTGAGCTACATCTCTAGGGTTTTTTTTTTTTTTTAATTTAAAAAAAGACATTGTTTATTTGTAGCTTGGCCTTGAATTTTTGGCCCCCCTTTTCAGCCTCCCAGTACTGGGATTATAGGCCCATGCTATTATGTCTGGTTTCTTTTGTACATTTTGAAATTTCCTTGCTAGAAGTTCCTACTTGCCTAAAAGTAATGAAGACCCTAAGTTGGCAATACTGTCCTTTGCTTGCTTGCTTGCTTGCCTTTTTAGGTTTTCTAGATCATCTAGAAGATATATATTTGAATTCTAATGTGGTAGTTTTTAAGAATGGCCCCCATGGGCTCATATATTTGAATGCTTAGTCATCAGGGAGTGGCACTATTTGAGAAGGATTAGGAAGTGTGTCCTTGTTGGAGAAAGTGTGTCACTGGGGGCTAAGTAGCTTCATCCATGCTGCCATGTCCCTTTGCCATGATGATACCAGAGTAAGCCTCTGAAATTGTAAGCAAACCTCCAATAAATTTATTTTATAAGAGTTGCCTTAGTCACAACATGTTTTCAGCTCCATAAAATAGTGACTTAAGACATCCAGACAAGCGAAGGTCAGGCAGTGATATCAGATTCTCTGGGTACTGATCTCCCTGTCTCTCCTGGACATTTCCTGATAGATCTGTTGGTACATGTTACTGTTTTTACCTGGCTTTCCTTTCAGCTAATGGTAGAACCCAGTATGATGGTCTCAGCTTAGGAGTATCATTTCTGGCCATCTTACTTTGCCCTGGCCTACAATTTGATCTGTTACTATATTACTGGCATTTGCCTCATGGCAGCTTTCATTCAGAGTTTTAGCCTAGTGTGTGTGTGTGTGTGTCTGTGTGTCTATGTCATGGTAGTGGTGGTACTGGGATTGAAGGCATGCACTACCACTCCTGGCTTTTAAACTCTTTTTTTTTTCTTTTTTAAAATATCTTTTTGATTGAAATTTCATAGACTATATTCTGATTTATGGTTTCTTCTCCTAGACTTTCCCTTCCTCCTCACCCATCCAACTCCGTGCCTTTTTTTTTCTTTCTCTGTAGAAAACAAACAGGCAAAACCAAAACAAACCCAAACAAAACAAAACAAAACAAAAAAGAAACAAAAACAGAAAGAAAGAAAATGCATGAGAAACACAGACACTCAAAACAAAACCTATAGAACCAAAAAAATCAGAAACCATAATATATAAGGAAAAGACCCGTATGATTAAAAAAAATGCTTAAACAAAACAATATAAGACAGAAAATCTACAAAAATACTATTGAGTTTGTGTTGTTTCTCTATTGCTAGATCTGGGGCCTACCCTTCATTGTGGTTTATATGAACAGTGAATTCTATTGGATAAAACTGTTCTTTTTCCATCCCAAGAAGTTATCATTGGGAGATAGATTCTTGATTAGGGGTGGGAGCTCATGTCCACTTCCCCCTCTCAGTATTGGGACCCCATCTGGCTTGATCCTGTGTTGACTCTATGCATTCTGCCATAGTCTCTGTGAGTTTATCTGTGTATTAGTCCTGTTGTGTCTGGAAGACACTGCTTTTGTGTGTGTGTGTGTGTGTGTGTGTGTGTGTGTGTGTGTGTGTGTGT
>NW_026596040.1:37948493-37956349 GCF_907164565.1 Psammomys obesus | reverse complement strand
GTGTGTGTGTGTGTGTGTGTGTGTGTGTGTGTGTGTGTGTGTGTGTGAGATCCATACCCTCTGGCTCTTATACTCCTCTTCTTATCACCTCCTCTTCTGCATAGCTCCCTGAGCCCTGAGGAGTGCAGTTTGGTGACATTTCTTCATTTAGAGTTGAGTATAACACAGTCTCTCACACTCTGCACATTGTTCAGTTGAGAGTCTCTGCATTAGTTACCATCTATGGCAAGAGGAAGCTTCTCTGAGGATGAGCAAAACCTTGATTTATAGGTATAGCAGAATGTTGTAAGGAGTCATTTTAGTGCTGTGTTCTTTTAGCAGAACAATAGTATTTGGATTTCTCTTATGCCTGTAGTCTATCTAATCTCGGGTTCTTGGCCACCTGAATAGTATTAGGCATGGTTTCCATCTCATGGAGTGGGCCTTAAATCTAACCAGATAGTGGTTGATTACTCCCACAGTTTTTGTGCCACTATTGTACCAGTATATCATGCAGGCAGGACACAGTTGTAGATAGCTGGGGTTTTAGCTGGTTTGGTGGTTACCTTTTTCTTCCTCTGGTAGCATGCAGAGTACCTTCCAGTACCATATACATTTGTCAGTAGGGGTGAAGGCTCCAGTGAGGTACCAAATCTACTTTTCCATGTTGAATATTTGTGACTTCAATAGTACCGAGTACTTGTTGAACAGGTCTTAAGTGCAATTAGAGAACTGTTGGTTGCTACCTAGGTATGACTGTGCCACTACTACACCCTTAAGGTTATTGTGCCATTACTGGTTGTTGATATGGTTCATAGGTGTCATAGCTGGGTTGGACTGTTGGTTGCCTCCCTCCTCTGGGAACTTGCTGTGTATCTTCCACATTAGGGATTTTCTGGGGTTCAGCCAAGGACAATAGCAAGAGACTGTGTGTTTTGGGAATCTCTTGGAAAGCTCTGGCCAACATCTCAAAAGTGGGCTTCTCATGTTTGATATTATGGTTTTTGTTAAGTGGTCTTTGGCTCTTGGAGGGAGCATTGTCAGCCCAGATGAGAAAAGTTTGTTAAAGCTATATGTATATATATATATATTATACATATAGTAGAATTACATGTATTATAGTTTTTTTAGGCAAATGGTTAATAACTGTGATTCCTTATAGCTTTTTTACCTCTTTTTTAACCCTCTTCCCTCCTTCTTCTCTATTTAACTCCCTCCTGCTCTCTAAGAATCCTCCCTTTCCTATTTTCCCTATTGAATCGCTTGTACCGTACTATTCCCTTTATTCTCCTCTCCCCTTGTTCTGTGACTACCTCCTTTTCCCTCCCAAAATAGTCCCTTTTCCCATTTTCCTAATCAGACTACTTGTTCCCTGCTCTTCCCCTCTCTATTGCTCCACGACTCCTGTCCTGGCAGTGGTCCTATTTTACTTTACTGTTTTCTGCAGTTAATCTAGGCTGTGTGCTTCTCACCTCTGAAGATTTGGAGCTAGGAGTCTCCAGTGAGAGAGAACATGTGATGTTTGTTTTCCTGGTCTGGGGTACCTCACTCAGTATGATTTCCCCCCCTAGTTCTATCCAGTTTTCTGCAAAGTTCATGATTTTTCTATGCAGTTGAATAATAATGTATATGTACCACATTTTCATTATCCATTTAGTCAGTTTAAAGACTAAGTCAGTTTAAGTTGTTTTCATTTCCTAGCTATTGTGAACAGAGCAGCAATGGACATGGCAGAGAAAGTATCTGGAGTAGGATGTCTAGTCCTTTGGGCATATGTGAAGGAGTGGGGTAGCTGGTCACATGATAGGTATATATAGCTTTTTGAGAATTTTCTACACCGATTTCCACAGTAGATACACCAGTTGCAATCCCACTGGCAGGGAATGAGGGTTCTCTTTTCCTAGCATCCCTACCAGCATTAAAAATACAATGTTCTTTCAGAGGACGTTAATGCCCTATCATTAATGCCGTATCATTTGGTATTTGAAACTAGATTACTTAAAACAGCAGGTGTATTATTTGGCCCAGTTTTATGTTGCAAGGGAATAGAACTTACCTATTAAATTTCTGTGATGGGGAAAATTTCATATACTCTTAGTGAACAGAAGCTTCCTTATTTTACCAGCAAATTTTGGTTCTCTCTAAATTTCTCTAAAAATTTTTTGAGTTCTTTTTAGAACTAGAAATCTATTTTTAGTTTATATGTTTTATATAGACAAGCACAGTTACAATTCATAAGTTATCTAATACTAGTACTTGTACCGGAGCATACTAGAGCACACATGTGAAACAGCCAGGTAAGCTGGCTGGTTTATGTAGATCATAGTAGAGATAGTTGTTGCTTGTTTTTCCTTTTAGTTTTGGGGTAATAATTAAAGTAAATAGTTGTAGCAGTGCTAGAAATTAGAATGCCTTGTTCTGTCGAGCAAAATATTAACTTAAAGTACTCTATTTAATTAAATTAATTAATTTATTATAGTCACAGAGATAGAACAGGTCTTTGTACATGGACCCTCCGCACTGATCTACATTCCTGTCCTACAAAATATCATTTAATGGGATATACTTTTGTCAGCTTACAGCATCAACTTGTGGTTTCAGCTGAAAAGTTTTTGTGGCAGCAATAAACTTATAATAGTGAATGACTTCAGTTTGTATTTTGTCATAAAGGTAAAGGACAGCAGTTCTTTTGTTAGTTCACTTGTTTTAGCAGAAATGCCATGCCATTATAGTGGTATAAATGGTGGTAATGCTTGCTTATAAAGATACACAGTTGAAAAGGTAAGGTAAGATTTACACTGAGTACTCAGGAGTTCATACATTGCTTTACCCCTTTCTCTCTTCTTCCCTTCTTGTCTTTTTGCCTTCTCCCTCCCTTTACCCCTCCTTCCTTCCCTCCCTCCATCTTTTCTTCCTTCCTTTTTCCCTCCCTCCCTCCCTCCTTCCCTCTGTTCCTCTCTCTTTCTCTTTCTTTCCTTCTTTTTCTATGAAGCTTAGACTGGCCTGAAACTCACTAGTCTAGCAAGTTCATAAGGCTGGGATTATAGGAGTGTGCCCCACATTTTATCTGTGTTATATTTTTGTTGGTTTGCTTGAGGATTGTATTCTTGTAAGCGTTACTCCATACACACTCAAGTTGATTATTTTTTCACCACTTGACTATTTTATCCTTTTTATAGTCTACTTTTGTCACCTAAGAGTGTTCAAGAAACCCGTTTTTTTCCTCTTTGAAAAAACTATCCTGCTTTGTTTTAAAGCCTTGTTTGTTTTAAGTAATTCTCAAATCTGTCTTTACTGATGCCACTATTATCTAATTTAGGAATAACTTTAAAAATAATTATTTTATTTAAATTTATACATACATATGTGTGTATGGAATATACATAATTTTAAATATATATAAATATTTATAAATACATAAATATATATGTTTTAACTATATATATGTTTTAATATTTAAAATTGTATGTTTAAAACATATATTTTAAATATAGCCTGAGTCTGTATAGTGTTACTTTTATGTATGTTTTTAGGCTGTCTTATATAGCCCATATTGGCCTTGAACTTCTGAGCATCTTGAGTTTCTCTACCTACCAAGTAATGGGATTATAGAGGTGGGCTAAGTAGCTATCATTTTTGTGTATTTGACATTTGTTTGAATTAAGGACCTAACATTTAAATGAAATAATTACTTCCTTGTACATTTTTCAATTATTTTGTGTGTATGTGTGTATATGTACACACATGTGCCATAGCGTTAGCAGAGATCAGAAGACATTTGGGAGTTGGTTCCGTCTACTTTATGGGTCTCGATTTTGAACTCAGGTCCTCAGGCTTGGTTGTAAGAGAGTTTACAGGCTGGTTTATCTCTCTGGACCCTATCTTATTTTAAAGGGATGATATGAAATAAGAAAGTATATAGATTCTTTTAGGTTAACCTAGCACATTTCCCACTATTGTCAACATTTATTTTATTTATTTTTTTAGATTCAAGGCATAGGGTCATATCACTTTCTTTTGGTCTGTGACTATGTCTTTGGATTTCTTTATTTTTATTTTTTATTTTGAAAGAATAGTTTGGTTGGTTTTGGAGTTTTTGGTTGACAGGTTTCTACCCCAGCACTTGGAAGATGTGGACTTACTAATTCTGGTTTCTGTTTCATAGAAGAAATGAAACTGAAATAAGATTCCTTTGCATGTGATGGATTACTTTCGCTTATTTCAGTATTTTTCTTTTTTCTTTTACTTAAGTGTGGTGTTAATATGTGGATCAGTATGCATTTATCATACATGCAGTTTTTGAGGTTCTTAGATTTTATTAAATCAAATTTAGAGTATATGTGAGTTGTTAATTTTTTAATTATATTCATTCATTCATTCATTTTGGAGACTGGGTATTATGTAGCTTAGTCTGGCCTTGAGCTTGCTTAGTAGCTGAGAAAGATATTGAACTCTTGAATATGTATCTACCTTTTTTTTTTTTTAACTCCTTTTAATTTTTATTTTATGTGCATTAGTGTGAAGTTGTCAGATCCCTTGGAACTGGCACTACAGACAGTTGTGAGCTGCCATGTGGGTGCTGGGAATTGAACCCGGGTCCTTTGAAAGAGCAGACGGTGCTCTTAACCACTGAGCCATCTCTCCAGCCCTGTATCTACCTTTTTAAGTACTGGGATTACTGGGATTATAAGGTAATGCTACCACTGACTTTTGGGATACTTTGTGTTTTCTTCCTCCTTCTCCTCTTTTTCTTTTTTAAATATAGGTTTTCTCTGTGTAGCTTTGCTGTCTTGGAACTCACTTCGTACACCAGACTGACCTTGCAAACTCTGAGATCCACCTGCCTCTGTCTTCCCAGTGTTGGGATTAAAGACATGTGCCACCATGCCTGGCTTAAGTAAATTTTAAAAATTGTGTGTGTTACTGAGATTTGAGGTTAGGGTTGTGTGTGTGTGTTCGGTAAGCTCTATCACTGAGGTTACACACCCAGCCCCTTCCTTAAGTTTTTTGAACGTATTTAAATTAGCTCCTTTGAAGTCTTTGCTAAGACTAACATTGACAATTTTTTCCCAGTGACTACATTTTTTTTTTCCTTGTATGAGTCATAATTTCCTGTTTCTTTTAGAGGTCTTGCTTTTTTGTTGAAATAGGGCATCTTAGACAAAATATTGTTCCAATTTTGGATTTTGATCTTTGTCCTTTTGAAGATGTACTTTTTGTTTAGATAACAGATCTGTGAAATGTCTTCCCTCTGGTGTATAACTACTAGTTTCTCTGCTCAATATTCTTTTGTTCTTTTTTAAAATTTTAAGTGTTTTAGTGGTTGATTTTATCATTTCTGGTACTACTTACTGATCTAGCAGTGATTAGACAGCAGCTGTGCACAAGCATCTGGGTGTAGTAAAACTTCATTCTCCTGGTAGATCTGCGTGTAGATGTGGGAATGCATTTTCAAGGTGAGCCTTTTCAGAATCTGTCCACCACTATTATTTTCTAAAATGCTTTGACAACATAGCTAAGTATCTTCATCTGTTTTAGTTACCTTTCTGTTGTGGAGATAAAATGCCATGACCAAAAGCAACTTAAGGAAGAAAGGTTTTTACTTTTAGCTTATGGTTCCAAGGCGATAGAGTAATCCTGTCAAGGAAGTCAGGGCATGTTAGCAGAAGCAGGAAAGTAGTTGATCACATTTGTATCCATACACAAGAAGCAGAGGCATAGGAGTAGGAAGGGGAGAGAGAAACAGGAATGAGAGAAACCTTCAAAGGCCACCACCATTGCATACTTCTGCTAGCAAGATTCCACTTCCTAAACTCCACCACCAGCTATGGACCAAGGAGTCCTGTGGGGGAGGAGAGATTTTCTCATACTGGCCACCACATCAGCTGAGAATATGCTTGATACATTTACAGCCATATCTTCAGTCTAGTAAAGCTCTTGGCTACTCTGTTGGCTGCCAAGATTGTCATTTGCCCCTATAATACCTGGATATAGGTGTGGTCTACTACTACAAATTGAAATGAAGTCACATCAGTGCTTAGTGTAGATTCTCAGTGCTTGTTCCACATTAGCAGAATCTGCTGAGCTCATCTCAGGCAAGAATGTTAACTCCTATTGTCAACAAAAATTCAGGAGTTTTCAAGTATCAGCACTTTTTTTTTTTTTTTTTTTTGTATGCTTTTGGTGGGTTTCCAGAGAACTGAAATGGTGCTTCGTGTTATGGTAATATTTTTTGGGAGATTTACTAACCCTAAAATTTGCTCATAGTCAGAAGGGCTGTATGTAAGACAGAGGTCAGATGCTATTCTCTGTGATTCTCTACCTTAGTTTTTGAGATAGGCTGTCCCCGTGAACTCCCAGGACCCAGGTGTCCCATGCCCCATGACCGTTACTGCTGTGCCTGGCTTTTGCATAAAAGCTGGGGCTCTGAAAGCAGGTGCTCAAGACGGTGCAGCAAGCGCTTCCCCAGCACAGCCTGGTCTTTTCTGTTTCTTTGTTTCATTTTTGAAGTGATTTTTATGGAATCTGAAATGGCCTGAAGTTCATAGTCTTCCTTCTACAGTGTCCTGAGTGCTGGGGTTACAACCTTGAACCACTACACTTGCATCTATCAATACTTTTAAATCGCTCTGTATCATAACCTTCCACCTATAGGTAACTGCTATGCTGACATTTTGCTTTAAAAGGAATTTTACTATACAACCAAATGTCTATGCACATTTTAAGCTTTATATACACCTTTTCCCTTCAGCTTCCTTATCATTGTTTAAAAAATTTACCTGTACTAATACAATTATTCTTAATTTGTTTTCACTTTATATACTTTTAATTTTTAATACTGCATTTCTTTATTGTGTTTCTGTTTGTATGTGTGTGTGTGTGCATGTGCATACAAGTGTTTACAAGTACATGCCTGAATTCCATGGTACTGATGCAGAAGTCAAAGGACAACTTTGGGAAGTCAGTTTTCTACTCTATGGGTCCTAGGGATTGAACTCATGCTGTTATGCTTTGAAGCAAGAGTGCTCTTACCTTTTGAGCCATTTTGCTAGTCCACTGCTTCTTCCGTGTACTGTACCATAATTTAGTTTTTCACAAAACAATTGTGTTGTCAACGTAACTTGTAAACTGGTTTCTTTTTCTCCTTTCCAGGCCAATCTCAAACTCCCTGTATAGTTGATGATAACCTTGAGCTTTTTAATTTTCTTTTTTTCACTTCCTTGTGTTGGGAACATAGGTGTGTACCACCACTTCTGGTTTGTGTGGTGTGTTGGGGATCAAACCCAGGACTTGTGCTAGACAAATGACAATCTTAACTGAGTTACGTACACAGCCCATGTGCACAGATTTCTCTACGGAGTGCTTTTCAAATTTCAGACTGCCATCAGTTGTTATGAAATCAATTTACTGAGTCATGATCAACATTAATTTTATTTTATATACATAGATTTGGAATAAATAAATATTTATTTTAAGTGTATAGGTGATTTGTTTTCATGTATGGCTGTGTACCATGTGTTTGCAGTACCTGTGGAGATCAGAAGAGGGGGCTCTGAACTGGAGTTACACAGATGTTTGGGGTTCTCTGAAAGAGCAGCAAGTGTTGTTAATTACTAAGCCATCTTTCCAGCCCCAAGAAGAAATACATCTTGAGTGTATTAAACGTTAGGTTAGGTTTTTATTTCAAAAATGCCATCAAAAGGAACCCCGAACTCTCAGGTCACCCTATTTCTTACATGATAATTAATTTCTGGAGAAAGCATTGCACTTTCCCTGTTCTGCTTTCTCCTCTTTTCCAGCTGTCTTCCAGTTTGTACTTTGCAGTTCATGATTTGCCTTCAGTATTCTCAGCCTCTTCTGAGCCTTCTCATTTTCTT
>NW_026596040.1:37905993-37945993 GCF_907164565.1 Psammomys obesus | reverse complement strand
GGTGTGTGCCACCATGCCCGGTTGCCCTCTGTCTTTTAAGAGGACCTGCATCCATCCATGTTGTGCACATAAACTCCCATAGATGAGAATACACATACACACACACAATAAACAAATCTTAAACAAAAATGCCTGAATAGTCACATCTGCTCAGCAAGATTGACAGGAGAGACTTTCAGGATTGCTTGTTTTAATTTAATTATGTTTTATGTGTGTGGTTCCAGGGATGAAACTCATGTTATTAGGCTTGCTTGACAAGTGCTTTTACCCATTGAACCATCTTGCTAGCCCCGGCTTTCAAGGTTTCATTGTGAGATTCAATTTTGTCTGTACTTCAGGTTTAGCTGTCTTATTTCAAAGCGTTGGGTCAACGTTACTCTGCCAGCATATTTGTTTGTTTGGTGTCTTTGAATTCATATACGCATCTCTGCATGTATATGAGTGCACATGTGCCACAGCATTCACGTGCTCGGGCCAACCTCCAGGAGCTGGTTTTCTTTCAGATGTGGGTCCTGGAGGTTGAACTCAGGTTTTTGAGCATGGCTCTAAGTTCTTTTACCCTCTGGTACTTGTGTTTTTTCAATAATTTGACAGGCAACAGATTCAAAGTTTAAAAAGCATAGTTCAGAGCAAAATTGAGAGTATAAGCAGAATTGAGAGTATATTGCAGAATTGTTTCTAATAACCCAGGCTTCAAAGCAACCAGCTAAAGAAATGACCAAGGAAACTGGGGTGAGACTTGTAAATATGGCTTATTCCCTTATCATGTTTAACTGGGTCTCATCTTCCCTAAAGGAATTTGTTGAAGTGTGGCATGTAGTATCAACAGTACTGCAGACTTCTTGTTTAGCCAGTTAATAATTATGAAATATCGTATTGTCAGAACCACTCTTGCAAGTAAATACAATGAGTTCTTCTGTGCAGTACTACCCTTGGCGGTGCAATTTTTCTGGAGTAGCAAATGGGCTCCTTACCACTTCTTTTTTAGTAGCCAGCTACACTGTATCATTGTATCACAGATTCTGGAGTCCCATGCTCTGCCAGATAATATCTGTGTGAGGGTGCCAGATCCTCTGGGACTGGAGCTTCAGACAGTTGTGAACTGCCATGTGGGTTCCAGGTCCTCTGGAAGAACAGTGCTCTTAATTGCTAAACCATTTTTCAGCCCCAGATAACTCACCTTTGACCCATTGATATAGTGAGAGGAATCTAATCTTATGATTGTCCTAGTGATTGGATATACTATTCCCAACAACAAAGTGAAGTATCCTATAAAATAACAGGAGCCAGTTGGGTGGATCTCTGAGTTTGAGGTTAGTCTGGTCTACATAGTCAGTCCCAGGCCAGCCAAGATTACATAGAGGGATGCTGTGTCAAAAACAAAAACAAACAAACAAAAAACCACACACACATAGGAGAGGGGTATGTGAAGTAAAGGTGGTAATTAGAAAACATTTATTTATTTTTAGTTTATATACAGGCAGGTGTACGCGTGGGTGTGGGTGTGTACATATGTGTGAGTGGGTGTGAACATTTGGAGGTCAGAGGACAAAAAGTTCTATCTACTATGTGAATCCTGGAGATCAAACTCAGCTTGTCAGACTTGGCGGCAGGTGCCTTTATCTGCTGAACTATCTTGCCAGTTCTGGCTTCACACTTTAAAAAAGTATATCATCATTTTCTACTTCCAGCTATTTGATTAGTCCTACCAAAAAAAATCCACTCTTTGGACAGGGGAAAGCCCATGAGACTTTACCCTACACCTGATGAACACAACTAAGGAATGCTAAGAGCAGGAGAAATAGTCTTCCCCAGGAAGAGCACACCAGTTGGTTATCCAGTACCAAATAGGCAGCCCTGAAAACATGCATAAAAAAATAAAAGTTACACTATACAAACTGAGCAGATTTATGTATTTAGAAACACACACACACACACACACACACACACACACACACAGTAACAATGAAAAAAGACGCCATGAATTTGAAAGAGAGCACGGAAGTTCTGAAGGGAGAAAAAGGAAGGGGAAAGTAATTATTTTATAATTGCAAAAAGATAGTATAAAAAGAAAAAAATTAACTTTTTGATAATTTGATTGTTTGGCATGATTACACTTTGTGTATATCTTTCCTATTGTGTTTAGAGAACTTTATTAATTCCATTGTAGAGGGTTTTTCATGGCCCAATCCTGTGTTTAATTATAAGAAAATTATATTCTTGAGGGAAAGCTTTGTAGAATTTATTGATGAAAAAATGGCCCAAATGGTAGTGTCATGTCCAGAATAAAATCACTGTCCTCTTTTAGAAGACTTTTATGTTAGAGCTTTGAAAGATATTTTTTACATGATACAAAATTCAAGAGGTACAAAACTGCATTTAATAACATCTTCTATTTCTTGCCCCTCTCTTTCTATGTTGTTAAAGATCCTTCAGAGACTCTACCCTGTAGACAAAAATCTTAAGTACAATTGCTTGTGCTTAAACAGATAGTATGCTTACCTTTTCTATTCATGTAAGGTTTGCATGTGTTATATGTACATGCTTGTGTTGGTGAGTACATGTGTGCACCTGTGTACAGAAGCCAGAGCCTGATGTCAACTGTATTCCTAGATCACTCTTCACCTTGTGTTTAGAGACAGAGTGAGTCTCTGTCAAACTACAGCCCATAGATTTGGCTAGGCTGGTTGGCCAGTAAACGTAAAGATTCGTCTCCTGTTTCCCACTACCCTCAAGCACTGGGGTATAAGTGTGTGTAGTCCAAACTTAGGTGTTCATTGTGTACAGCAGGCACTTTACTAACTGAGTCATCTTTTCAGCCTCCTCATTTCATTTTTGTTCATGAGAGTTGCCATGTCATTTTGTATGAAGAGCCTTTTCCTTCTTAATGCCCACATTGTTTAGAAATATCCCAATAAGCTCACTGATGCTATTTATGGTTAATGCCAGTCCTTTGTGATTGGTTTGGAAATATTAAAGTGGCCTTAACCATAGTACTGTTGACATATTTAGGCGACCATAATGAAATATCATGTAAAAAGTTTAAGGATCTTAAATTGCAAACTAATTGTTTGATTGATATATACTATTGAAAGTAATAGTTAGTTTCTTAAACAGAAAGTAGTTCATATTCATTTGTGCTACCCATATAATTTATTCTCTGAGGAAACAAGAGTCATGGTCATTTTAACTAACTAGTTATTTGATTTTTAGGTTTTAGCTTTTTATTGAACATGTTACAGAAGAGTTTGGTCAAAAGACCATAGCTGGGCTAGAGAGATGGCTCACTTGTTGGTTAAGAGCACTAGTTCTTACAGATGATGTGGCTTTGGTTCCCAGCACCCAAATTGAGCAACTGTAACATTTGTAACTTTAGTTACAAGCCCTTTTCTGGCCCCTAGGGACACTTGCATAACATGTGGTGTACAAACATATACTCAGGCACAGACTCATGCACATAAAATAAGTAAATCTTAAAAAGGAAGAAGGAGGGGGAGAACAACAACAACAAACTAAACTAACTAAACAAACAGACTAAAGCCAATATCATTATCACTGTTTCAGGATTTTTTTCTTCCTTTAAGAGTAATTTTTATTCTTAAAAATTCTTATTTTATTCTCATATGAATATACAACATATGTATGTGTGCTTGAGGAGGCCAGAGAAAGGCTTAAGTCCTCTATAGCTGGAGCTACAGGCAGTTGTGAACTGCCCAATATGGGTGTTTCTCAGGTTCCCTGGAAAGGCAGTAATTTTAAAAAAAATTATTTTATGTGCATTTAGTGTGAAGGTGTCACATCCCTTGAAATTGGCATTACAGACAGTTGTGAACTACCATGTGGGTGCTGGGAATTGAACCCGGGTCCTTTGGAAGAGCGGACAGCACTCTTAACCACTGAGCCATCTCTCCAGCCCCGAAAATGGTTTTTCTTAATTTGATTGTTTTTGTTTTGTTTTTCGAGACAGGGTTTCTTTGTGTTAAAGCCGTGTTACAGCCCTAGCTGTCCTCGACTCACTTTATAGACAAGGCTAGCCTCGAACTCACAGAGATCCACCTGCCTCTGCCTGCTGACTGCTGGGATTAAAGGTGTGCATCACCATGCCCGGTGGCAGCAGGTGTTCTTAACTACTGATGCATCTTACCTCAGCCGCCCACTCTGTTGATTTTTGTTTCTTGCTTCCTCTTTCTTTCTCTGTGTAGCTCTG
This sequence comes from Psammomys obesus, assembly GCF_907164565.1. Lineage (NCBI taxonomy): Eukaryota > Metazoa > Chordata > Mammalia > Rodentia > Muridae > Psammomys > Psammomys obesus. Next base: position 37,941,786 of record NW_026596040.1, on the reverse strand, counting down.
GCTGTTCTAGAACTTACTATATAGACCAGGCTTGAGCTCACAGAGACTCATCTGTCTCTGCCTCCTGACTGTGGTGGTGTGCTGCCACACCGCCTGCCCAGCTGTGCTTCCTCTTTTTTCTTCTGATGCTGCCGTGGACAGGGCTCCTGCAAGTGTGACACCAGCTGCAAGAGCAGGTCTAGCAGTCTCTGCAGTGTAGACGAGACGGTCAGTGCTGACATTGGCCGGGGCTTCGAAAAGTCAGACCAGGTTCAAAACCACACCAGCTGCTCTAATGAGCGCATTGCTCTTCCCTGTGCAGGTCACCTCATCATCTTGTACGATGAGAGCAAAGCAGATGCAGGCAAACATGGAGATAAGCCTTGGTGGACAGTGGGCATGATGCTGCGGAGACTGCTGTTGGGTGATGCTCTAGATGGAACGAGGCCTTTGTCCAGTGCAGCCTTAGCTTCTTTAGAAGACTGCACACCTTGGTAGCGCTGAGGAACAGAACAATAAATTATTTTTTAGGCTGATGCTATATTGTAATACTTTGAACAGGTCTAGTGCTTCCTTTCAGAACTAGACTTTGATGTGTTTTTATTATAATTGTCATAACTTTCATTTTAGTATTTTTTTTAGATATTTCAACTTAAAAAAAAACTTAGGAAGGGCAATTAAAAACAAAGAAATCATGAAATTTGCAGGCAAATTGTGGGATCTAGAAAAGATCATCCTGAGTGGGGTATTCCAGAAGCAGAAAGACACACATGGTATATACTCACTTATAAGTGGATATTAGACATAAAATATAGGATAATCATACTAAAATCTGTACACCTAAGGAAAGCTAATCAATAAGGAGGACCCTGGGTAAGATGATCAATCTTCATTTAGAAAGGCAAACGAGATGGACATTGGAAGAGGGAGAAAACAGGGAAGAGGACAGGAGCCTATCACAGAGGGCCTCTGAAAGACTCTACCCAGCAGGGTATCAAAACATATGCTGAGATGCATAGCCAAACTTTGGGCAGAGAGCAGGGAATCTTATGAAAGAAGGGGGAGATAGAAAGACCTAGAGGCAACAGGAGCTCCACAAGGAGAGCAACAGAACCAAAAAATCTGGGCACAAGGGTTCTTTTCTGAGACTGATACTCCAAACAAGGACCATGCATGGAGATAACTTAGAACCCCTGCACAGAAGTAGCCCATGGGAGCTCAGTGTCCAAGTGTGTTCTCTAGTAATGGGAACAGGGTCTGTCTCTGTCATGAACTCATGGGCTGGCTCTCTTATTTATTTATTAAATTTTTATTTTTTATATTAATTACAGTTTATTCACTTTGTATCCCAGCTGTAGCCCCCTCCCTCGTCTCCTCCCAGTCCCAGACGTCTCCCCCCCCCCCCCACCTCCTATGCCCTTCTCAAAGTCCACTGATAGGGGAGGTCCTACTCCCTTCATCTGACCCTAGTTTATCTGGTCTCATCAGAACTGGCTGCGTTGTCCTCCTCTGTGGCCTGGCAAGGCTGCTCCCCCATCAGGGGAGGTATCAAAGAGCTAGCCACTGAGTTCATAGAGACAGTCCCTATTCCCCTTACTAGGGAAACCACTTGGATTACTGAGCTGCCATGAGCTGCTGAGCAGGGGTTCTAGGTTATATCCATGAATGGTCCTTGGTTGGAGTATCAGTCTCAGAAAAGACCCCTGTGTAGATATTTTGGTTCTATTGCTATCCTTGTGGAGTTCCTGTCCTCTCCAGGAACTTACTGTCTCCCCCTTCTTTCCTAAGATTCCTGCACTCTGCCCAAAGTTTGGTTATGAGTCTCAGTTTCTGCTTTGATACAGTGCGGGGTAGAGTCTTTCAGAGGGCCTCTGTGATAGGCTCCTGTCCTGTCCCCTGTTTTCTTCTTCTTCCTGTGTCCATTCTGTTTGCCTTTCTGAATGAGGATTGATCATTTTACCTAGGGTCCTCCTTCTAGCTCAGCTTCTTTAGATGTACAGATTTTTGTGGGTGTATCCTATATTATATGTCTAGTATCCACTTATAAGTGAGTATATACCATGTGTGTCTTTCTGGGATACTTCACTCAGGGTGATCTTTTCTAGTTCCCACCATTTGCCTGCAAATTTCATGATTTCCTTGTTTTTAATTGCTGAGTAGTATTCCATTGTGTAAATGTACCACAATTTCTGTGTCCATTCCTCCGTTGAGGGACATCTGGGTTGTTTCCAGGTTCTGCTATTACGAATAAAGCTGCTATGAACATGGTTGAGCAAATGTCCTTGTTGTGTACTTGAGCATCTTTTGGACATATGCCTAGGAGTGGTATAGCTGGGCTGGCTCTTTGATCACCTCCACCTGAGGGGGAAGCAGCCTAACCAGTCCACAGAGGAAGACAAAGAAGCCAGTCCTGATGAGACCTGATAGATTAGGGTCAGATGGAAGGGGAGGAGGACCTCCCCTATCATTGGACTGGGGGAGGGGCATAGGAGAAGAAGTTGGAAGGAGGGAGGGATTGGGAAGGGGGAGGGGGCTACAGCTGGGATACAAAGTGAATAAACTGTAATTAATAAAAGTAAAATAAAAATTTAAAAAAGTATTTTAAAAAACTTAGTGAAGGGAGGGGAGGCTGTATTGTATGAGAGAATAAAAAAATCTTTAGGGATGGATTGTCAACAGAAGAATCAGTGTTTCTCTCTCCCTTGTCCTCGCCCCCCCCCCCCTTTCTTGGCAAAGTTTCATAGCTCTAGTTTGCCTTCATCTTATTATGTAGCCAAAGATGATCTTGAACTTTTGATCTTCCTGCCACTACCTCCTTATTGTTAGGCTTACAGGTATGCTTAATTATGCCTTGTTTGTATACTACTGCTTGGGATTGAACCCAGGGCTTTTTGTGTTCTAGGCAAACACCCAGCCCACCAACTCCCACCTAAATTTTATTCTACATTTATTTACTTATTTGTGGTTGGGAATATACAAATGTGCCACATACAGTGTGTATGTAGCAGTCAAAGGACAGCTATGGGAGTTAGTTGTCTTGTTTCACCCTCCGGGTCACCAAGACTGAACCCAGATTGTAAGGCTAGGTGGCGAGTGCCTTTTAGCCATCTTGCCAGCCACAACTCTCTCTTCATTTATTTTTATCAGAAAAGTTGGGCTTTTTTTTTCTCTCTTTAGTCCAAGGATATTTAAGACAAACAAATATTTTATGTTGTTAGCATACTTTATTGATGAAACTTCCCACTTTTTGATTTAGCTTATCTCTACTCCTTTTGTTGGCTTATATTTCTTTTAGAACTGTTAAGCATCTATGCTTATTTTTATTTAGTTAAAAAATTGGTGGTAATACAAATATGTTTATGAAGTAGACTACAGAAGAGTGTCTCAAATTAGTAAATATTCTAATAGGAATAAATATTTTAGCTGTCTTGAGTTTGTTAAGGAAACTATCACAGTGCCCATTTTATTAGAGAACAGGGCAATGCAAAGCAAACAAGTACATAGAATGTCATATTTGTATCAATAAATGGCACTTCAAATGTTAGATCAATAAAATAATTTTCTGATACTTTCTGGGTTTTGTCATAAAAAGAACTGATACTTGGTAGAACCAACTGGTGGAGATGCTGTATTATACTTCACTAGCATAACAGCATTTTGCGTCTGTTTGTGACTGTGGGGTCAGTATGGGTCCTTACCTTCTGTAACATTCAGTGGTCACAATGAGGGAGTGGCTTGCCCGGCTTCCTAGCATTCTCACGAAAACCCTCAGTTAATGAAGTTTGTGATATATAAGGTTATGGACTGGTGGTTAAAGGTTATGTTCTGCTCATTATTAATTAAATTTGTGTCTTTTATGGTTCTGGTAAGGACATTAGATTCTAAATTTAGCATATAAGGTGTGAAATGTGTAGGATGTTTTTCTTGTTTTTGAAACAAAATACCGAACATGAAACTCACTCAGTAGATGGACTGGGGGAGCAGCAGAATCTGGCCTTTGAGACAGGCTCACAAAATGGGCTGAAGCCCAACTCTCAGTCCATTTCAGCCTTGCAAATGCCATATTACATGGGTATACTACCATATGCTACCATGCCCAGATAGCTTTTTCTCTTAATCCTCCTTTGGGGGTATTGCAGAGAGGTTTGATTCATATAATTACTTTGGTTGCTCATTTGCTGAAAGCATGTAGTTGATTTTTTTTTAAAGGAAGCAGTGAGACGATAGCTCATTCAGAAGATCTGACTTTGATACCCAGAACCCATGTTAAAAAGTTACGTGCTGGGAGGCAAAGACAGGGGTCCCTAAAACTCGCTAGCCAGCCAGGATAGTGTAATTGGCTATCTCCAGGCCAATGAGGGACCATTTCTCAAAAACAAAAAGCAAACAAACAAAACAAAAAAAGCAGGTGAATGGCTTTTGAGGAATGACACAGGAGGTTTTTTCCTCTGGCCCCTACATGCACCTGCACCCCCACATGCATAAAAAACCCAACACCACCAACCCCTAACAACCCACAAATGTACATTAGATAGTTCTTCCTTTTACAGTCATTTCTTTTATTGGAGAAATTGAGTATAAAAGCCATAATTTTAGTTACAGTGATTCCCAGACTAGTGTTGTGTGGGGTGTTTGGTGGTCCAGTGGCATTGAATGTGATAGCAAGCACTTCATTACAGAACTACATTCCAGCTCCTTCCCCCTTTATGTCTTTGTGTGTGTGTGTGTGTGTGTGTGTGTGTGTGTGTGTGTGTGTGTGTGGTGTATGTTTGTGTCTGGGTACGGTTGATGCATACCTGTAATCCCAGCACTTGGGGAAAAAGAGTCTCCCAAGTTGTCCAAGTAGGCCTGGACTTTGGGAACCTCATACCTCAGCCTCCCAAGGAGCTGGAATTATATACCTGTGCTCTACCATGTCCAGCTTAGACTACTTTTACTTTTTTTTTTGTTATCTGTTTTGATAAAGGGTCTCATGTATCCCAGGAGGGCCTGAAATTCACTGTGGATACCTTTGAACTTCTAATTCTTCTGCTCTACCTCTCTAGTGCTGAAATTACAGGCATGTACCATCATGTCTAGTTCTATGTTGTGGTGAGGATTGAACCCTGGCTTCATGTATGCAAGGCAGGCACTCTGAACACCAACTGAATTAATTACATCTCCAGCTCTAGAATACTCTTATTTTAAACCGCTCTTTTCATTTATACTACAGTCAAGTACACATTAATTATATTAAAGTTTTTCAAAGATGTTTTTTAATGTTTTAAACCTTTCTTTTTTGGTGCTGGGGATTGAATTTAGGGCTTTATGTACCCTAAACAAGTACTATACTGCTAAGCTACTTTTCCAACCCTGTCTAAAGTTCTATACTTAACTCTTTTTTTACTTGCTATAATTATAGCAATAGAGGTTAATGGTCTGTTTTTTTTAAGTAGGATTTTGCTGGTACTAAACTCTTTGAATCTGATGGCCAAATCAAGGGGAGTATGGAAACATAATATCTTAAAGGTCTGCCTGAGTAGAAACTTTGGTCACTCACTTAGGAGAACAGCATGCTCTATATAGGTTATATAATCTTCCATTTCTAGTCATTGACTTCATGTGTTTTTATACAGGCTGCTTTCCTGTTGCATCTTTGATATCGTTTCCTAGACTCTGCTCTATGATTTAATTTGGAATTCTGAAATGAAGATGGAGGAGGCAGTGGGAAAAGTAGAAGAACTCATTGAGTCTGCAGCCCCACCAAAAACATCTGAACAAGAGACAGTCAAGGAAGAAGATGGTTCTGTAGAACTGGAATCTCAAGTCCCGAAAGATGGTGTAGCTGACTCTACAGTTCTTTCTTCAATGCCCTGTTTGCTGATGGAACTGAGAAGGGACTCTTCAGAGTCTCAGTTAGCATCTACAGAGAGTGACAAGCCCACAACTGGCCGAGTTTATGAGAGTGACTCTTCTAATCATTGCATGCTTTCCCCTTCCTCTAGTGGTCACTTGGCTGATTCAGATACTTTGTCTTCTGTAGAAGAGAATGAACCCTCTCAAGCAGAAACAACAGTAGAAGGAGATACTTCAGGAGTGTCTGGTGCCACTGTTGGGCGTAAGTCTAGGCGGTCCCGTTCTGAAAGTGAAACATCTACTATGGCTGCCAAGAAAAACCGGCAATCCAGTGATAAGCAGAATGGCCGAGTCACCAAGGTTAAAGGTCATCGGAGCCAAAAGCACAAGGAGAGGATCAGACTACTGAGGCAGAAGCGGGAGGCTGCTGCAAGGAAGAAGTACAACCTGCTGCAGGACAGTAGTACCAGCGATAGTGACCTGACTTGTGACTCAAGCACGAGCTCGTCAGATGATGATGAAGAGGTTTCAGGGAGCAGCAAGACAATCACTGCAGAGATACCAGGTAGAGGATGTTTTTTAAACTGACTGTAAAGCACCTGATGGCGTTCTCAGCTGTCAGACTCAGTTAGATGAGTGACACTTGAAAAAAATCCAGGACATGGCCAACTTAAAAAACAAACCTTTACTGAGTTGCCAGTGCACTTTAGCACATCAGCAGAAACATTAAGTGGTTAATGATAGGGGCAAGGTTATTTTTAAGAAATGGGATTCCCACAGGTCTTTCTCTGTAACATACTGTCTTATCTGAACGTCCATCATTGCCTTTTTAGCACTGCATAGGTTTACTACTCACTGTTCAGCATTATTACTGAGTACACGTATGTTTTCCTCAGGAACAGGCACCTTGCTTTACTATCCAGCCTCTACACTTGAGCTTACGGTGTCTGAAGTGATGCATTCTTTCATTACAGCTTTCTAATTACTGTTCCTCCTAAACCTAGAGTTCTGTGTGTTTTTCCCCAGGTTTAGTGGATGATAAACTAATTACCCATATTGCACATTTTTATCCTGTGTCACCCAAATTGTAAAGAATGTTTAAATTTTTCCCCCCTTAATCTCCCAGGCTTAAAAAAGTTACTTGGAAATTGGCTTGTGTCAGCTCTCATAAATAAAAGGGTCTGTAATTTATTACATGTTTAACATATTTGCTTTCCCTGTATTATCACATCTGATACTGTGCTACAGAGGCAGTCTTGAGATTTCATAGAGGAAGAGAGATGATACCTGAATCATTCTTAAGTGAAGAGTTCTCATTGAAAATTATATGACTAGGAATATTTTGTAAAGTAACTGATGCTTCGTAGGTCATGACAGCATTGTTTATTGCTGAATTAAAAAGGGAAAGTTTTGGTTTTCTAAAGGTTTATAGGTGATTTTTTTAATTTTAATTTTCTGTTTTATGCATAAAGCAACATATTGCTGATGTACAAAGGATATTTTGAGAAAAATCATATTGGTTATCTAAATTTATACTTAATCATGTAAACTCAATAGCAACAATGATTTAAAAAGCACTTTATAGGTGTTGAATGTATAACAGTAAATTTCTTTAATATAGCATATTAAATATGAGTTTAAACAGTCTTCAGAAATGCTTTTTACTGTGATAATACCTTATTGAATTCCTTTAGTAGTTCCTCATTTAAACTAATGGGAAAAAGAGTTAAATGAAGCTCATGAAAGAAGCAGACTTTTGGGTTGTTCTAGGGTATGATCTAGGTGTATTTCAGTTTTCTATTTAATATTATTTTTAAGGAAACCTTATTAAATACGTATAATATTGTTTGTGTATTCGTATAGTCTGTTTTAATCTATTAATCACATTTATGATGGATCTTCTGATACAGTACTTAATTCTAGTTATAAACAGGTTTTCATGTAACCACCTCAACATTTTGCCTTTTTATGGAAAGGGAGAAGGTGGGTTAATAAAATTCTTTTTAAAGCAAGAATCTCAGTGTAGAGGTGAAATGAGTAATGTCTAATAAGCACTCTATTTCCTTATTCTATAGGTTAGGTGTGCTTTGTTCATATCTGAGTATCAACCATTTTTAAGACTTCTGAAATGTTGGTATTCTTTGTGTTTGCCATCTATTCTGAATTATATACTAATCAAACATTGAAGTAAATTAATATTTACTATAGTTTCTATTTTTTATATATTAGTAAATTTTTGGCCATTGAGAAGAGGTGACAGTTTCTAAGGTAATTGTGGAAAATCAAACGGTACTTCAAGATGGAGGCTACTGTATGGCTGTGGTATGCACTGCTCAGATTGTTGGAGGGAAAGGTGGCACTATTCACACACAGGACAGGCATAAGTGGTCTTTTTGTTTATTATGCAAAGCACCAAACATTGAACTACCTAGTGTTTAAATATAAGGAACTTCAGGTCAACTATATTGTTATCTCTGAAAAGCTGTAGCCTTGTACAATTCTACTGTAACAGACACATACTTTTTTAATTTCTGGAGTCACATGACTTTGAGCAAGAAGGGAGACACACTCAACCTTTATAGCAAGAGTAGTTGTTGAAAAGTGCTGTGGACTGACATGAGTGAAACAACGTGGACATTCAGGTGAACTTATGTTGGATACGCCTAAGAAAATCTCTTGGATGCTGAACTTTGAGTTCACCTGTTTACACAGAATGGAAAACAAATTGGAACAGTAAAAAGTTTCCTACTATGTAATTTTGTCAAGCTACAACCAGTTTAATAATTCAGAAAATTTTATTTATAAGCTTTTGTTTAGTCACATCTTAGAAATTGAAGGAAGTATCCTGATTGTACTATATACCAAATAATTCAATAGTATATTTTCTTTTAAAGAATGCAGGTAATGATGCAGACTAGTACAGGTTTACTGACTTATTTTGATATGTTGGGAAGAAATTTTTATGAATTAAAAAAAAGTTAACTAGTAAGTCGCTTAGTATTGCATTGCACTATCTTGTTGAAGTTTTTGGAAATGTGGACAGTTTAAGTATCGGGAGGAATAAGGAGAAGATAATCTGGCAGTACTTTCATTTGGAAGACTTAGAAATATGATAAATTTATAGTATTTTATAGTAAATCAATGTAAAAATGCTATGTGATAGTTATCTTGAATACTCAAGGCTCTTATCAAATGCCTGGCTTATCTCTAGGTTTTGGTATGCTTTATATAATACCTTTGCAGTTTTATGATTGGAACATTTATATGCTTTATGTTTTCTTTACAGTTTATGAATGGAGCACTATTTTTCATGGGGACAGTTCTGTAAAGTCATTGGAGCTCTGTAAAGTTTGTTGATTTTAATTAATAAGAATATGGGCACTAGACTTCGTTAAGTTCAAGGACTTAATTTCGTGAGTAAACATGTGCATCAGTGTATATACGGGCATCCAGAAAACACTTTTTTTTTCTTCGCTGTAACTCTTCCTTTTCATTATTCGCTAGCATAGGATGATCCTGAAGGTAGCTCTGTCTCATCTTGGCTATCATGGCCTACTTTTGTGTGGTCAAGAGTACCATCGTGGCAGGTCAGAGTCAGTTGTCTTGGCTGGTGCTCCTTCTCTGGAGTGGGTGAGGGTGGATATTGAAGAACAGTTGTCTAAGATCACCTGAACTTTTAATTCATGAGAGGTAGTCAGACCAGTTCAGCCCCACCGAGCCAGCACCTCTGTACCTAATACCTACTACAAAGACAGATATGTTCACATGCGTTATGACGTATTTGCCTTGCCAATTTTTCTATGATTATTCTTAATCAGTTAATTCTTTTTTAAAAAAATTAAACATTCTTAAAAAGTAACAAATTGGGGCTGGAGAGATGGCTCAGTTGTTAATAGCACTACTCTTCCAAAGGACCCGGGTTCAATTCCCAGCACCCACATGGCAGCTCACTACTGTCTGTACCGCCAATTCCAAGGGCTCTGACACCTTCACACATAAAATAAAATTAAATAAATTATTTAAAAAAAAGTAACAAATTTGGGACTGAGAGATGGCATAGTGGTTAAGAGTGATTACTGCCCTTTCAAAGGCTCAATTCCTAGCACCCACATGGAATGGCTCCCAACTGCTTGTAACTAGCTCTAATGTCTCTGCTTGTACACACACAATTAAAAACAAAGATAAATACTTTTTAAAAGAAATAGTAAATTTTTAAGTTACTCATAACTCCATGCTTTAAAAATAAGTTTAAAATTTTTTTTCTTATTTTCATTTTTTTATGTGTACAAATGTTTTGCCTGAATGCATGTGTGTGTACCATGTATGTCCCTGGTACCTATGAAAGTCAGAAAGGGCTTTTGATTTCCTGAAATTAGAGGTATGGATGGCTGTGAGCCATGTGAATGCCTGGAATGGAATTTAGGTTGTCTGCAAGAGCAACAAGTGCTCTAACTATCGAGCCCCCTCTCCAGCCCCTCGTAATTTTACTTTTGTCAACATTTGACTATATCTTCTGTAATACGCAACATACTTTGTAATACAGGGTCTGTCTTCCTTTTCTTCATATCACTGCATTTTGAACCTTTAACAAAACATGTTATTCTCTAGATTATTTGGATTTTGAATAATAGTTAAATGTAAAAATAACTTTCCTATTGTTTGCTGTTTGGGCTGTTTTTATATTTTTCTGTTATAAGTAAGAATTTAGAGTTTCTGATCATATAATACTGTATTTAAAATATATTCTTTATAGTATCTTGGAGTTTGGGTATGTATTGTATTCTTTCTATAGATAAATATTTATTTAGTCTTGTTGATGTGGTGGAAGATTTGGAGCTTCAGGCTAATTTGTATTACTTTACTATTTAGTGAAATTGAAAAACTACCTTTGCTGCTTGTTTCTTCTGGTAAACAATTTTCATGTTCTTCACACATTTTTTTCTTGGCACATGTACTGTTTTTCTTAATTTGTAGGGGCTATTAATCTGTTGGGTATCTAATTGTTTGGAAAGATTTTGATAGTGATCTAAGTAGTGGGGACTCATAGTTTTCAGACGCTTAGAGTCCCCATGAAGCACTGGCCATTGACCTTTCTCCTAGGGTGAAGTTGAAGTGATCCTCAGTGAATGAAAGTTTCATTTACTTACTGTAAATAACTGTCTGTAATCTAGAATTAGTTTAGTAGCTGTTTAGGAGACATGGTAGATAATATTGTTAATAAAATACAGAGGCAGAACAGTCAGGTAAAAACTACTTTGAGCTTAGTAAGTGCAGACTAGGCTAATAAGATTCACGCAGTTTTTAATTAGCTTGTGTTTTTTAATGGCCCTTTAAAAATTCTGATACCCAGGCCACACTCCAGCCCAGTCAAATCAGAGTCTACTAGGGTCTGACCCTAGGCCCAGTGCCTTTAAAACTCTGCAAGTGAACTAATGGTTCAGTTAGGTAAGCCAGGCTGTGTGACATGACTTGGGGGATGGGGTCAGGGAGGGGAGTGTAAAACTGGTAGTCTGTTTGAGTTGCCAGTGGGTTTGATATTTTAGAAAATGGAGCCTGCTTTTTAGAAATCAGAGTTGTATACTGTGCACAGTTCTATATTAATTAATAGGCATGGGTACCTCTATCTCCATATAAGTGAAATGTTTGTGGGTTTTTGTTGTTTTGTTTTGTTTCTTTCTTTCTTTCTTTTTTTTTTTTTTTTTTTTTGACACACTGTCTTATTCGGTAACTGGCCTTGACTAGTGATCCTGGTACCTCTGCCTCATTTGCCACTATGCCCACCCTAAGTGTTTTTACATACATTGTTTAAGTGTTATCTGGATGTTACAGTGCCTATATGTTAAATTTATAGGTTTTGAAATAGCTCTCCTTTGGCAACCTCTCATGTTAAGGTAGTAAGATACATTATTTACATCCTTATTATCTAATAAAACAAGTGTCTACAATAACTTTGTATATACAACACAGACTGTACCTTAGTATCACTAAAAAGACCATGCTTATATGAGATGAGAACATTGTCCCTGCTTTTAAAAATTTTAAATGGACTTCTTTTTAGTAATTTTCAGTTCACAGAAAAATTGAACAAGAATCCTCCCAAATTCCTGCCTCTAGATATAGCCTCCTATTATCAGTGACCTAAATCAAAGTATATATATATTATAATTTTTTTTACAATGATAAACCTATGTTGATCTTCTGTTATCACTTAAAGTCCTTTATATACTGCTAAGGTTCACTTAGTTTTTCTGAGTTTTGTAGATTTTGACAAATGTGTCCCTCCCCCCCCCCCCCCCCCCCCCCCTTTTAGCTTGAAATTCATGCTTTGTTAGTGTTTATAGCCAGTAGTCTTCTTTTTGAGGCTGGGACTTCTGTTACCATCCTCAGTGAGTGTGTTCTCATCATTTCCTAAATTCAGTATATATTCATTGAGAAATAGATAATGGCAGTATTTAATAGATCAGCTTTCTGATTTCTAATCTATACTTATTGCTATCCAGCTAAAAGGAAAATGGATACTCTCTTTAAAATTCTGCTGAAGCTAACCAAGGTGGTGCCATCTCTAACCCCAGCATTCCAGACACTAAGGCAGGGTTTACTGCAAGGCTGGGCTGTATAGTAAGTTCAAGGCCAGTCTGAGCCGCCTAATGAGACGCTGTCTCAAGGACCACAAGAAGAATAAAGTATAAATTGTATTTGGTCTGGTTTTCCTGAAGCTAATGTACAGTCGAGAAGACACACCCTTCTCATGTACCTAGAGGAGTATCTAGTCATATATCTAGAGGAGGTGCTTTGTTTTAAAACACTTTTAAAGTAGAGACAGAGACAGTAGAGAAAGTAGTCAGGAGAAGATGAGGAAGATGAAGTTAGAGGACATGTAGGTCACAAACTTAAGTGGTTTTTATTAAGTAGGATGGTGTAAAAATTTCCGCAGACACATGTAGGTACAGAAAAATGGATGGCATGATTTAAAAGTTCTTAGTGTCTGTGGTTATTCTTGATAATGAGGCATTCTCATTATCTTTTGCATCTTTGTAAATAGCCACTAAATTATAAAATGAGCCATGTTTTTAGAAATAACATGGAGTTATCTGGTAGAACAATTCATAAGATTGTTTTTTCCTATTCTGTGTGTTTTGTTTTTTTTTTGTAGTGCTAGGTATCAAGTCAACCAAGGCCTTGCACATTGCTAGGCAAGTGTCTATTACTGAACTATATCCCAAGCCCAAGCCTGTTCTTCATACGATTTCTTGATGTAGGTAGATTGTATAAGCTCAGTCTTGATTGTCAGACATTTTATTCAGCAAGTATTTGCATACCATATATAGTGTTGGGGACATAATAGTGGATGAAGTCTTTTCCCTCATGAAATAAACTCTTCCTTTAGTAGCCAGATAAATGCATTTATTAATACTAGATGGTTCTTTACTGTGAATAATAGTGATAATAATAATAATGCATTAGGAGATAAAGATGGAGTGGGAGTTGGATAGAAAAGCTATTGTAAACTGTGCATGGTGGCACACTCCTCTACTCCCAGTACTTGGGAGGCAGAGCTAGGCCGATCTTTGAGTTCAGGATTAGCCTGGTCTATATAGTGAGTCCAGGACAGCCAGGGCTGTTACACAGAGAGATCCTATCTCAGAGAGAGAGAGAGAGAGAGAGAGAGAGAGAGAGAGAGAGAGAGAAAGAGAAAGAGAAAAGTTATTGTAGTTAAGGGAAGAATAGTTTGTATAGGGCCATATCTTAAACCAGAATCTGGTGAAACTACTCTTCTATAGAATATTAATACCTGTTTACATGCTCATGTGGTTAGAATATACTAGATTATTATACTAGGTTTCTTTACTGCAGGACAACTTAGAACTATTAATATATCCTATGTTATCCTATTCCATCTCTCTCTCTCTCTATTTTTGAGACAAGGTCTCATTGTAGGCTAGGCTGACTTCCAGTTCAAGAAGATCTTGAACTTCTGACCCACCCCCATGCCTTCACCTTCCAAACATTGGTATTACAGGGTTATAGGAACGCATCCCCACATCTGGTTTCCTACAGTGTTGGGAAGTGAACCCAGGCTTTGTGCGTGCTGGGCAAGCACTCTGCATCTTCCATCCTTAGCCTGCATACCCCATACTTAAACACAAAGCTCCTTTGCTTCCTTTTAACACCCTGGATGACACTAAGGTTTTTGTAAGACAGGCCCAGAAGTACGCATAGATTCTGTACATTCTGTATTTGGTTTTTCAATACAACTAAAAAAAAAAAAAAACTAAAGCTTTCAATCAGGTGAGAGTACCTTGTGATGATTAGTTATGGGTTCACCTGACAAAGTATTGCCTTTAGAATTCTAAAGCCAACACAGTTAAAAATATTCAAATACACAGTGGTTCTCAGCCAAGCTGTGCATTAAGAATTATCTTGAAAACTTAAAAAAGCAAAATAACCCTTAGATATCTTAGAGCCACCCCAGGTTCTTAGGTTTGCTTAGCAAAGGCTAAAAACCATTTAGCTGCAGGTAAGAGCCAGTCATAAGTAGGAGAACACATTTTCCCAGATAGATCCTTGAAGCTGTGGGAAAGGGTAGCATCATCTGAGATTAGTATTGGATTTCATTATAGTAGTTATTTTGACTTGGTTAGTGAATTTCAGCACAGCTTATCAGTGCTATACCAACCACACTTAGAGAAAAAAAAAAAAACAACAAACAAACCAAAAAACAATGCTGCTACCACTTTCCTGAGATAAGTGTATTTAGATAAAAATACACTTTTCTAGATTACTAATGTTTTGTCAAGTGGCCTTAGTGTCTCAAAGCTGACATCAGCTTTCTGCTAGGGGGATTTGGATGAGTTTTTAAGGAAACAGGAAATGTCAGGATACTTGACAAGGGGTGTGTCAAGTGATAGTATCTGTACAGGCAGTGTTCTAGAGGGTGCCAGTGACTGTGGCTGAATTACAGAGACAGGCAGAGGTCCTGAATGTGTATGGGAAGCAAACTCGCTTTGACACTGGTGAAGACTGGTCAGCCATCAACCCAGGGTACCCAAAAACTCAGCTGATTACTCCATGAATTTTTCCTCACCCACTCAGGTACCCACAATAATCCTTGTTACTTCTGAAGTTCCTTGCCCATTTGAAGTTGACAGTGTGTTAGAATTCCCGAAGACATAGTAGTTTCTAGTTAACATCACTGAAAATGGGAAAATTTCTGAATCACATGGGAAATTGTCACTTAAGTGTGTTGTCTGCTTTATGGATTAAGGAAAGTATACTTTTGTCTATTCAGAGTTTCTTTTGATGACATTTTAAAGACGGCATAGTAAACAGGTTTTTTGTTTGTTTTCATTTTTTAAATTAGATATTTTTAGCTGAACTTTGTGCATATAGCCATAATCCCAGCATTTGGGAGATAGAGAGGCAGGAAGACCAGGAATTCATAGCCAGCTTCTGCTATAGAAAGAGTTTGAGGCTAGCCTGGGGTACGTGAAACCATTTCCAAAAACAAACAAAAAAGTATTTAAAGCAGAAGGCAGCAGTTTGATAAATTATAGCTTGTGTTTTATTTGTATGTTGGAACATAAAACCATATTTTGGAACAAAGGTAGAAAGGAATGATTTTCTCTTTTATGCTCGTTCATGCAAAAAACAAAACAAAACCTAAATACAAAATTTAGTAAAAAGAGACAGCTCAATAAAAAAACTCATAGGTAGTTGATAACTTGAGAATCTCTTACCATTCATTCCATAAACTGTCACCTGACTCTGAAATCCTGTAATTTTTTATGAAGATTATGAAAGAATACTACATGAACATCTTTTATTCCTTATTATTCAGTGAACTAATTTGTCAATAGTCTTTTTTAAATTATACTGTAAATGAGAAGCATGAATTGCTTTCTTGAGTAAATATTTGCTTTTGTACCAACTATGCAGCATACTGTATGGAATACCAGGGCATGGTAGTGCAGGCATGTAGTTCCAACATTTAAGAGGATCAGGAGTTTGAAGTCAGTCTGGGTCATAGCAGAATCCTTCCTTAAGAGAAGGGGGAAAGGCCAGTTTACTGAGACTGATTTTCTGCATGAAGAAAAATAGTACAATAGTTCCCCTTAGCGGGAGAGGATGTGTTCTAAGATTTCCAGTGGATGCTATAAACTGCATACAGTAGCAAACCCTGCATATAGTTTTTTTTCTTGTATGTACATCTCTACTATAAAGCTTAGTTTATAAATTAGACATATTAAGGTTAATAACAATAATAAAATAGATAAAAGCTGTTGTCTCAAAGTATCCTGTTGAACAGTATTCACTCTTACTGTGGTGTAGTAAGATGACAGATAGTAGTGCCTACATAGTGAGGTGAAAATACTGGCCTAGAGTTGGGCTGTTAGCAGAAGTTACTTGAACAAAAGTACTGTAGTATTAAAACGGTCTCATAGCTGAGATGGGTTTCCTTTGGGGATACTCTGGACAAAGGGATGATTCAGAGCTTGAGCTCAGGGCTGTGGAAGATTTCATCTCACCACCCAGAATATTGTGCAAAATAAAATTTGTGAATTAGTCATTTTCTTCATTTTCCCCTTTATTATTTCAGTCATCAGTTAACTGCAGGGAACTGAAATCATGGAAAATGAAACTGTCCTTATTGGGACAATACTGTATTTTTCATCGTTACATAGATTTTAATTTAGTTTAATTTTAGTTTAATTTAGTTTAATTTTGAGTTTTAAATTAACCTTGGCAGATAGCAGTCAGTTGAATCGAATGGGTTTTCTAGTTGTTAGTGAAGAAGGTTATTTAATATACTTGTTTAATTTTTTGTTCATTCTTTAGATTGAAAATAAAGTCTTTGGTCATGTTAAAAGTCTCCAAAGGGAATAAACGTATTGATGAGCTTGTTGGACATGGTGGTATAATCCTTTAATCCCAGAAATGGGGGAGGTGGAGGCAGGAGACCAGGAGTTCAAAGTCATCCTTGGCTAGCTAATAAATTCCTCTGCCCCTGACACAAAAACAAAAGCCTTGCAGGATGATAGATGTGTTTATATGTGGGATTTTTAAATAAAAACCTTTTTAAGGATTTTTAGGAATATGGCCATGGACAGCTAAATTGACATGAAAACCTTCAGTAGGGATATGTAATTTTGCTAACATTAACTGGTTTGTTAGCAAAGTTTAAGTTCCGTGTTTCTGCAAGAGAAACTTGGTTTTTTCCTTTGCATCAATGAAAAAGATTAGTTTTATTACTTGATGTGGTTCCAACTTAGGGAAAAACATCAAATTTTGTGTTTTGTATGCTAGGCAGTATATTTAGAATTTTATATGTAAAAAATTAAAACCTGTAATTCATCTTAATATTTATCAGTAATCTTATATGAAAAAAAAAACCGCTGTTATCTCCCTACTTATTTTGAGACAGGATTTCTTATAGTGCAGCTGGTCTTGTGTATCTGAGGACAAGCTTGAACTTCTCATCCTCCTGTCTCTACCACACCTAGTTTATAAGGCACTCAGGCTCCAACCCAGAGCATCATGTGTGCCAGGCAGGCACTGTGCCGACTGAGCTATCCCAAACCTGTTGCTTTCTTTATTGGTGTTGAGCTTTTTTTTTTTTAAAGATTTATTTATTTATTATTTACACAGCGTTCTGTCTGCATGTATGCCTATACACCAGAAGAGGGCACCAGATTTCATTATAGATGGTTGTGAGCCACCATGTGGTTGCTGGGAATTGAACTCAGGACCTTTGGATTAGCAGCAAGTGATCTTAACCTCTTAGCCATCTCTTCAGCCCCGGTGGTGTTGAGCTTTAACCAGGGCCTCCCATGTGCCAGACAGCTATCACTGAGCATCTGAATATCTATAATGTTTAATTAACAGGAATAGTCTGAGGTTTTCCTTTTCTAAGAAGGTTTGGATTAAACAAATACTTGTAATTAAAAAAAAAATTTCACAATAATAGTGTATGAGAATTTATGTTAACTGTGGAAGGTCTAATGTGTTTTTGCCTAAGAATATCTTTGTAAATTGATGTTCTCATTACTATGTAATGAAGTTTATGAACTTCATTTTTAATAAGGTCAGGTAAGGTTGACCATCAGGGTTTTTCCCTATAAAGATATAGAAATTTATTATGATCGATAAGGTTTTCTCTGAAGTGAAAGTACAATTACAAACATGTTGGTTTATATACATACGTACATACATACATGTTGTATGCTTTATATCAGCAGAAAGAACATGGATAACTGCTTTTAGATAACTGACTGAATTTTATCTAATCAATAATATTTCCTTGAAATTAAGAGTATTTTCAGAAGAAGTTTATTTTGTCTTTACAAAATTTATTATGGAATCACAAATTTTACTAGAAGCAGACTTATAGGAAAATAGTACTTTCATTTCAGCATGTTACTATGACTTTCTAATGCATGCATAAACTTAATATGAGTTCTATTTTGCTTTCTGATAAAATATTTAACATATTAAGCATGACTGAAAGTAATATTTATTTTTAAAATAAAAAGGCTGATTTTTGTAGGACTAACCTGTAAGAAAATTATTGCTGGTTTGATTACATTGACTGGATGTAGTCTTACTTTTTCTTGTTGAGTAAGAGCTCTATAGGCTTTTTGTTTTGTTTTGTTTTTGAGACAAGGTCTTACCCTGTAGCCTTTTTCTGGCCCGGAACTCACTATAAACCAAGCTGTCCTTGAACTCACAGAGATCCACCTGCTTGTACTTCCTGAATGCTGAGATTAAAGGCATGTGCTACCACCCTGGCCATATATAAAACAAGGAAAAATTGGAATTTTCAAGCAATAGTTGACATTTTCAAGAAATAGAATAACGTTTTGAGTATATGAAGAGGTATTAAACACTTGTCATTTTGGGAAGTCTTTTCTGCAAAAATTTGGTAAAGACATGGAAGTGGATTTGGTAGAAAGAAGGAACTTCATAACACACTGATTTAATTCAAAGACTATATACTAAAATATTAAGAGTTTATCGTGGAGTAAACCTTGACATTATATAGTTTGAAGAATTTAGCCTTAAGACTAATTTTGCAGTAGAAACATACAAGAAATTTTATTCTGATTTAATTTTCACGCAGTGCCTTAAAGGTAATACATTACTGCTGTCTTAAGGATTATTGTTTTGAGAATAGATTTTACTCTAATGATAACTTCATTTCCAGAATGCACAGGTTCAAAATTCTTCCTGCAAAGTAATTTGAGTTTCTATTATGGGCATTTAAAGAAGTGGATTATTAAATTTGCCTTCAGTGAGGCAAATGTCTGTATTCTTAAAATCTCAAGTGAGAGTTGTTTCTAGATTAAGTGATGACAGTTTAATATAACTGTTATGTAAGTGCCTAGTGGTCCACCCTTCATTTCTCGTGAACTCCTTTAGTGGTCCAGCAATTTTAAAAACATCATAGAACCTGTATCCTGTTTGGACTTACCTGAAGTCTGTAAAGGATAATCCCGGAAGGAAGTGTCTTTCAATTTACAACAGTAATCCAGGCATCGCTGAAATGCTTTTGTATAAGAGTGTAGTCCTTTATCTGCACTGTCTCTTAATATCAGTGCATAGAATTTTTTTTTTATCTATCAGGTGGTTGTTTTCATTTGTGGCTTTGTTCATGGGATAGAGAATCAAGTTAAAGACTTAACAGAAAGTTGTTACCTCACTTAAATTATTTGGAAAATGCTTGGAAAACATGTTTAGTCATAATTTGCTTACTGACCATTTTATTTCCTCAGAGTATTTCACCTGGTGTGTGGCATTTAAAGGACATAATTTCTTCACTAAGTTAAATAACATTTTCAGATAATCTTTGTACAGTCTGTTTTGTCTTTGGTATTTACAAGTTTACCGTTGTGAAATATCATGTACCTAATCATTTTAAGAGAATCTAACTAGCAGATTAAGTAACCTGGTTACTAGAAGTACTTATGAGACAGTAACAACTATATTGATACGTATTTTATAGATAGTGTTAAATTGAGGTAACTTTAAAAGTTCAAGTAAAATTATAGTTTATAATACATGAGAAATTAAAAGCTTAAGGTTTAATGTTTGGCATGAGTTTTTAATTTAAAAAGTATCTTGTGTAACCGCTCTGCTCAGATGTGTGTCTGTGCCACCGTCAGCCTGCTGCTCTCTGGGAAGTCAGGAGAGGCAGTGGGTTCCCTGGAACTGGAGTTATAGACGTAGCTGTTTGCCACCATACGGGTACTGGGGACTGAAGCCTGGTCTTCTGCAAGAGTAACTGCTTTTAACTTCAGAACCATCTCTTCATCCCTTGCATGAAGTTTTTTAAAATAATAATTTTTCTCCTACCTTCCTTCTTTCTCTCTTTTCTTTCTGTTTTGTTGTGTTTCCCCGAGTCTAGTCTCAGGGATGTGTCTAGTATACACATAATACATCTACCATTGTAATTCTGAATTCATTAAAATTATATTTGATGAATGGCTAGAAGCAAATTCCTGTTTTGTAGTCTATACTGATATGACTAGATCCAGTCACCAATATTCATTCATTCATTGCTTTCTAACATGTAGGGAGGAGGTCCACTCACATATAAACTTAGTTATGGTCGTTAAAATGGAGTGGGGAAAGGCTTTTGTTTTTAGACCGTGTCTTTGGACATAAATTACCGCTAACAGGCTGAATAAGAAGAGAGCTAGCTTAGGATAGTGGTATATGCCTTTAATCTTAGTACTGGGGAGATGGAATCAAGTTCAAGGCCAGCCTGGTGTACATAGCAAGTTCCAGGCCAGAGAGAGCTAAATAATGAGATCCTGTCTTTAAAAAGAAAGAAACAAAAAGGACACAAACAAATGAGTTTTTTTTTTCTTATTGTTTTGCTGTTATGTTGGTTTTAAGAAAGGGCCTCTGATTATAAGTTTTTCTCAGCCTATGGAAGCTGTATGTAATTCATACAAGTACACTGTGGTTGTTAACAAAAATTATGTAGTAAGTCATTTTGTTCAAGGCATCTTAAATTGATATTAGATAAATTTTAATTTTGTTAGTGACAAGGTCTTGCTATGCAACTGCTCTTGAACTTGTAATTCTCCTTTCTGAGCCTTGCTGCATCCTGGGATTGCAGGCCTTTGTCTTCTTGCTTGGCTCTTATTGATAACTTTTCTTCTTAATTTTTTGTTTAATTAATTAATTTATATTTAAGACATGGTCTCCTATAATGCAGGTTGCCTGAACTTACTGTATAGCCAAGGATAATTTTGAACTCCTGTTACTCTTGGCTACACCTTTCGAGTTCTGTATCATCATACCAGGTCTTAAGTCTCATTTTTAGTATGAAGTTAACTTTACCTAATGGCAGTTATATTATAGTCATAGGAAAAATGTAGGCTTCTTGCTATCTTCGTTTGTATATAATAAAAAATTGCAGGCAAACTACCTTATCAAAAGGCAGTCTCCTAAAAGTATTATATTTTATTTAGTTTTGCTTTTTTATCTTTTAAAAATAATTTAAATAATGCATGGGAATAGTGAGAACATTTTGTGTTATGCCACATGTCAGAAAGTACAGTATCAAAAATAGTTCTCCCAAATTTATTAAACTTACATGTTTAATAAATATATTTTATTAATTTGTTTTATAAAATTCTTCTTAGATTCTTCTCAACTCTCTTCAGAAATGACAGATGTCTTTAATCATAGTATAGACAAGAAGTGTGTTGGTTTATTTAGAAGGTATATGAATTTATAAATATAGATAACATTGAAAATGACTTCATTTGTGTGCCTTTGAAGGAGTCTTAATTTCTGTTCTTCCTTTGAAGTTTAGGGAAGTTTGAGCCAGTAGCCGACTAGAGCACTGATCATAGAGTAGATGGTCTTACTGCTGTATTAGGTCACCACAGCATTACACAGAATTTGTCATAAAGAACCAAGGAATGGCCTTCATGAATTATGTTCTTATTTCTACTAGAACCTTCAAGATTTGAGAAGAATGTTATTGAATTGCTGTTCTTATTTTATTGCATTTTCTTTATATCCTTTATACATCTGTGCATCTGGAGTGTAACTGATAGATTAAATAAAAAGTTTGAAAAAGAAATGTTTCTTGTTACTCTACTGAGGACTCTGTTGTAATGTTAGTCAGTTCTTACCAGTTAATTCACATGAGGTATTCCTTAGTCAAGAAATCATCTTTCTAAAGTAAATAAGTAAATTAATTAATTAAAAGAAATCATCTTTCTGCAATAAAATTAGCAGTGTTATAATTTATAGTTAGAATAATGGATTTTACACAGAATTTTTAGGATGATTTTCAGTTTGGAATTGGTATATTGAAAGAGGTAAAATACTACTGTAAACATAAAAGTCTGTTCCTTTAAACTATGTGCTCTATTGGAATCATGTTAAAGAGTCAGGGTCTGGAAGACAGCTCAGCGGTTGGGAGCATTGACTGCTCTTTCAGAGGTTCCAAATTCAATTCCCAGCAACCACATGGCTGCTCACAACCATCTATAATGGAATCTGATGACCTCTCCTGTCTGAGGCCCTCTTGTCATGTAGGCATTTATGCAGACAGATTACTCACGTAAAATACCTAAGTAAATAAACCGTTTTAAAAATCAAGGAGTATTTAGGAAAATGGAAACGTGTAGACCATGTCTATTTAAAAGAATGAACCAAAATGTTGAATGTATGAATCTTAGCAAGGAGGTAGACTGGAGAGGTGGTTACACTCATATGTGATACTGATACGTATACTCTGGTATATATAGTGTATGCTTTAGTCCGCTTCTGCAGATGTGGGCCCTTGAAGCAGATAGCAACCTCTTCAAATGCCCCATTCCTATATTTTTAGGTTTCTTTAAGTATCTCTATAAATGATGCTGAATTATCTTTTGATTTAGTTCATATGAATCAGCACTTTGTAGATAATGCTGAAGTATTAGGCTGTCATTTTCTTTTGACCAACATTTTAGGTATTCTGAGTATCTTGAAGGACTTTGCTCCCTTTACGTCTTTGATCTCTTCATTGTGATACTTGGAACTCTTTTTTTCTGTCATAGGTAACTTTTTTCTGAACAAAATGACTGATTGTTTTTCAGTATGATGGAAAGACAGTGTTATTCCTAAAACTATTTCCATGGTCAGAGCTTTATGAAGTTTAAAATGTTAATTGAGATGAATAGAATGGAAAAAGTTTAGAGCAGACTTGGCCATTTTTATTTCAAAAGCATAATTCGTAAGCGTATTACATATTGCTGAATTTATATTTAGCCCCCTTTTATTAAAATAGCTTTATGATGTTATTTGGAAGAAAAATACATTCACACAGCTTTTTATATTTAAGGCTGCTTTTCTAGAGACAGCCCTCCCCCCTTTGGTTTTTTCGAGACAGGATTGCTCTGTGTAGCCTTGGCTGTCCTGTATTCACTTTGTAAACCAGGCTGGCCTTGAACTCACCTGCCTCTGCCTCCCCAAGTGCTGGGATTACAGGTGTGTCCCACGACACCTGCTGACATAATTCTCTTTTAAGAGATCCTTTGGCTGCTTTCTTATTTATTCAGATGGTTCTGGATTTTTTTTTTTCTTTGATGGTAAAGAAAAAACAAGATAAGTATTCTCAAGCATCTTTGCCACTTAAAAATAAAAATTTGTATTTTAGTATTCCAGAATGTAGAACAACTAGTATTTTTTAAAGTAGGTTCTTCTAAACTTCAGTCTCCTTCCTATATCTTGAATTCTGTCCCTTTCCTTTGGTTCCTCAAGCCTACACCTGTTCTCTTACTCGCCACCATGTACACATACATGTTTTACTTTCTGAGGTCCCTTGGCTAGATGGTTCCTCAGAGCCTTCCTTTCAGACTAGCCTCTTTGGTATTTCATTATCTGAGTGGAGGATGGGCTTAGTGATGTCTGCCCCTCCACACGCCTGATGTTCTAAGGGCACTGAGTATAGACCTTTGATGGGGAAAAGGGGCCTACTTGAGGTTCTGTAACAGCAGCAGGACAGACAGACATTTTGTCTGGGCTTTGTTGTATTACTATAGTCATAGAAATAGAGTCAAAGGAATAAACCGTATTTGGTGCATTGCTCAACATTTCCCTGGCTGTAAGTCAAAGTAGATGAAGAGTGATGTTCTAGGTAGGGTACATGCAGAAGCCCTAGTCTAGATGTCGTTGGCCTTTATGATTAGAGACTGAGATGTAAGTTAGAAGTACTCTGTAGGCAGGAATGATGGTAAGTGTGGACCAATCCAAAATGATCATTAGTTTTGAGATGCTTTTATAAGAATACTTACAAACTAACATTTCACTTCTGTCTCTTGGTTTTTCTTTTGAGTGTTTTTGAAATATGCTCTTCCTCTTTAGCTAATTAGGGTTAGTGTGGAACTTGCTGCGTAGTCTAGGCTGGCCATGAACTCATAAACCTGTGTTAGTTCCCTAGGTACCGAGATTAGAGAATAAAACCTGCATTAATGATGACTTTGTTTAACTTAATCTTAGCTAGACACTTAGCAAATTGGATTTGTATATACCCAAAATAAGGGCAGCTGAGACATTGCTATTTTCCCCAAGCTTCTTGCATATGAGCTGTGTACTGCAGAGGGTACATGGAAAAAGAAACAGACAGATGAAGTGGGATAGCTCCTTCCAACAGAAATGTGGGCCAGTAAGCCAGTGGTTTTTTTTGTTTGTTCGTTTGTTAGTTTTGTTTTGAGACAGGTTCTCACTGTGTGGCCATGGCTGACCTAGGACAGACATGCAGACCAACGTCTTGCACTCACAGAGAGGTTGTTTGTCTCTGCCTCCCAAGGGCTGGGATTAAAGACACACCACACCATGCCTAACAGCCCATATATATTTTTTTAAACGGTTGTGTCAGTGTTGTCTTTTTTTTTTTTATAAAGTGTGTTGTGTGTGGTGTGTATATGGGTATGACCCCATGTGTGTTCATGTATGTGCATGTGTATGGAGGCCAGAGGACAACCTATGTGGGCATGTTCAGGAATACCATTCACTTCATGAAAGTTTGGGTTGCTCATTGCTTCTGGAACACAGCAGTTAGTCTAGGCTGGCCACTATGTTTTATGTAGGTTCTGAGGGGTTGAATTCAGGTCCTGGTGCTTCTAAGGCAAGCACTTCAGTGACTAAGCCAGCCCTCAGCACCTATTAGCTCTCCCTTAAAATTCAGAGTCACCTATGAAGAAAAATGCGTAATGTAATATCAGTTCTAACAGCTGAGAGAGGAGGGAAGGCTTCAACTTTTGTAGCCACATTCAAAATCTCAAGACTCACTCGCAAGAGTCTTTAATAGTTCTATCTAGTAGGGACTTTCAGCTGTACATAAAGAAGCTGGGTGTGGGAAGTTGCCCAGGCAATTTTGCTAGACCCTGTCTCAAAATTTTAAAAGGCTGTGAGTAGTGCCTAGTGTTCATGAGACCCTGCGTTTTTCAGTACTTGAGAAAAGGGGATGGGAAAGCCATTAAACTGTGTGATTACCTTGTATTGCTATAAAGTGGTATGCTTCTGGTTTCTAGATTGAAACAAAAATTCATTATGGCTAAAGCACAGTAAAATATTTTGGGTTTTTTTTTGTGTGTCATTTTGGTTTTTGTCCATAAAACACACTTGAAGAAGGAACTAATTTTATTAAACATTAAATATCAATAATGAAGAAGGTTGAAGATCATAAAGAGTAAACTTCCATTCATTAGGAATGAGTAGCAATACAGGTTCACCAACATTTGTATTTGTTAGGGTAGATCTGCCTGGAAGATGGCTCACCTAGTAATGTGTTCACAGCATAAACATGAGGACCTGAGTCCAGTTCTAGAACCCATGTAAATACCAGGGATAGCACTGTAGGTTTCTGATTCCACCACTGGCAAGAGCAGGATCTCTGGAGCTTGTTAGCCAGGTGGCCCTACTCAGAGCATTATAGGACAGTGACAGTTTCAAAACAACAGCAAAAGGTGAATGGTACCTGAGAAAGGATACTCAAGGTTGGTACATTCACATCCATGATGATAGACAGACACACACACACACACACACACAGGAGAGAGAGATTGATTTGATTAGAACCTATGAGCTTAGTACAGAAGTAGCACAGTGTATTGTGTTGTTGGGGACACAGGACCTTGTGCGTGCTAGGCAGGTATTTGACAACTGAGCTACCTCCCCAGCCTTGTGGTGATGTTCTGATATAAAGGTAATTTTAGATTTCTTAATTTTAAGACTTTTCTTCTTTTATAATTGTAACAAATTATAAAACATTCAAAATATTTCTTTTAACTGGACATAGAGGTATATGTCTGTAATTGTGGCACCTAGGGTGATTCCCTGTCAGGGTCCTCTCAAAAAAGCAATCAGTGAAGGGAAATGGCACACAGATAAACCACACACTGATGTTCTTAACTAATCGTATTCAATTTACATTTATAAGGACGTGCTTTTATTAATTGTACAAAAGCTAGCAAATTTATTACTGTGTGCTAATTTTTACAGGTATGATGGGTCTTAGTTGGCAGATGGCAGACTGCAATTTGGGTAGCCGTTTGTTGCAGTATGGAATAGGCTTATGTTAATAATTGAAGTTTAAATTGTTAGTGTTTCCATGTATGCCTACTTGAAGGGAGTATTTTGGTGTTTTTGAAAGATAAAACAATTTATTAGTAGGTATTCAGTTCTCACAGTATATAGGAATAATCAAGAGAGTAAGAAGAATATCCCCATTTATTCTGTACAGTCATGAGCAGATAGCATTAGATCTTTCTGTTAACACACTGAATTTTCATAAAAAAGCAAATAAAGGCTTGTTAAATAGTTCAGTGCTGCTAAGGGTGCTTTCTGCCATGCCTGACCTGTGTTTGATCCTTAGAACCCACATGGTGGAAGGAGAAAACTGATTCCTGCAAGTTGTCTTCTGGCCTGCCCATGCAAATGGGTGCTCTCATTCAAGGAAGCACACGCTTGTACAGACACACACATATATAAACACACTCACTCACTCACTCACTTCCACAGTAAATGTAAAAATAATCAACTGAAAAAATGAAATTCTGTGCAGCCAGAATCACACTTTAAAATACCATCACAAATTGTCACCATTATTTAGCCAATATTACATACCATTTCAGAGATAAAACCCTGAAGCCAGTACCTTACCCTTAGTCTTGGCTTACTAATGACAGGTGTAAGAGGACCTTGGAATACAGGATCCTTAATAGTGCTTTCTCACTGAAAGTCAGAGTTGGAAAAGTACTTGATTAAAGTTTGTATAGTTCTGAATTGCTATTGTTTGAATTCATTGGAAATGAAAAATGACAGTGATCATAATATAACTGTTAAGAATAATTAAAATATAAAACTATTGCTGTCTTTGTTTATGATAAATACTAAACTTAAGCTAAGTTATAAGGTATGCGGTTTGGAAATATGGAAGATACAAGAATGAAGCCAGATAACAAGTTTATGCTTGTATTTTCTACTGATGAAGACTTTCAGACAAGTTATTCCCATGGGTAGGTGATGTGACTCTGCATGTATACATACATTTATACTTATTTGCATGATGACACATGTAGGAGTAGTACAATTTTGACTTGACTGGTGGCCTGTTTCCTCAATTTGGGGCAAAGGTGGGGAATGCATGGATAAATGGCTCTGAATTGGTATTGGTTATATACATTTTAGAATAATCAGTAAATAATGCATTGCAAACATCTGGTGAAAACCACAAAGCTCTTTCAAAAATAGAACCTATGGTCACATAGTCAATATTGTACTTGGCCCCTTACCTTCTGTGCCTAAGTATTTGGACATCACACAGTATCATGATTCCATAATAATCATTTTGAACTCTGACGAAAATTCTTTAGAAAGATGCACTTTTCTTTTTTTTTAAGAAAAAAAAAAAAAAAAACTTCAAACATGAGCAAATTTTGCTGTTTGAACTAAAATCCATTACCATCTTGTTAAATCTTAAGGGCTTTGATGAACTTGATTTACCCCTGTAAGGGAACTGGAAATAATTTTAAATAGTAACTAAAATTGCCATGATCGTCAGAATTTCATATTGTGATGTGTTTGTCCTTTTTATAGTGGCATCTGACAACTTATTTGCTTTTATGTTTGATAACTTTTTGTTAAAAAGAAAGTTGCCACATAAGATATGAGATAAATACCTCATGTATTCTGTGTTTGTTTAGTGATAGTTTATACAATGGATGTACCTATTGAAACAAATGGCCTTCATTGTATGAATTTTTGGAGTCACTGATACATATATTTATAGTCAAGAGTGTCATAAATAGGTTTTGATACTTATTTGTTGGGTGATGTTAAAAGCCTATATGAAAATAGTTTGCTTGCTCTTCATAGCTAGCTATTGGAAAGGACCCAGCATTCCCTTTAGCTCTGTTGTACAGTTGGGGTACAGGGATTCCCTGAAGGAAAACTGTTTCAAAATACTTTTGCTACAGTGTTAAGAAGAGGGTAGCAATACCATTTAAAGCATGTGTTCATTTTGTAAGCATGAATATTGGGCTATTGTAGCATGAATTACTGTAGTATAATCACTGTGGTACTCACCTGCAGTTAATGATATGATTTGGGGCTGGGAGCATGTTCTTATTTTTCTAATAAGAACTTTCTCAACTTCCTGTAAAATCTACTTACAAGGTTGCTATCTTTAATTGAATGAGCTTATCTTTCTCAGGGAAACAAAAATATAAACATCCCATATCCGTTAATAAAATATCCAAAGCAAAATCCTGAGACTGGGTTTTGTGGTATTGTCTTTTTGTTGTGAAGTGTGTAACACCCTTGTTACTGTAAAAGGGCCTTGCTGGAGGCAAATAAGTTAGTGGAACAGAGCTCTCGTGCCAACTTTGTCTAGTAACAAAATATACATGTAATTTTCCTCTCCAAGTCTACTAGGGACTTACTAGCTACCAAAAGAACTAGATCATTTTTCTAAAAACAGCAAGTTAGATTTCAACAGTTTACTGCAGCACCCCTCCCCCTCCCATTCTTTGTGGAGTCATTGCCTGTTCTGAAAATGTTACTCTTTAGGAATAATTCAGTGTTACATTGTTCAGTATAGTCTTGTCTTCTGTTCTTTGTAGTTATGCCCTTTCCTCTTTCTAAAACGTGTCCCTCGTCTTTGTAAACTTGAGTTATCTTTTCTACTTCAGCATCATTTTCAGAATACTAGATGCATAAAGTGAGCTCTAATTGGATGCAGGGATAGTTAAGGCAGCTGACATTTAGTGGTTGTTTATCAGTTGGGAGAGGTATTTCTTACCCCACAAGCTAGATACAAGTATACATTTTTTTTCCTCCCTAGATGGACCTCCAGTTGTAGCTCATTATGATATGTCTGACACCAGCTCTGACCCAGAAGTGATAAATGTGGACAATTTATTGGCGGCTGCAGTAGTTCAAGAGCACAGTAATTCAGTAGGCGGCCAGAACACAGGAGCTACCTGGAGGACCAGCGAGCTTCTAGAGGCAGGTTGGTCTCCCCTACCCCTTTCTCTAATGACATACTGTGCATGAGTCCTGCCTTTCTTCTGGTAGTAGACCCTGCTGAGGAGAGCAGGTTGTACACATTCGTCTGGCATTGAATGATTGTGACTATCCAGGCTGCCCTGTATAACAGAAGATTTGAGTAGCATGTCATTTTATATCTCAATCATAAGGAAGCAAATAAAAAAATATAAATGTAGGCATTAGTAAGTTTCAGGAGGTGTACTCTTGGACTAAAAGTGCTTTTATGAAAAAGCCACTAAGATGTCCTCCTTGGCCAGTTCTTTCCTTGCCTTAACTCTGGCTAGCCGCCTTGCAGCTCAGGAGGGGTGCGGGTGCCCTCTGCGTGTCCTTCTTCCTCTGCAGTGCTGTCCTTGTTTCCTCTGTGGCTCTGTCCCTGTTAGCTCCTCCCCCAGAAGCTCTCTCTCCCCTTTTCTAAAGCCTTTCTTTCACTTTCTGCCTCCAGCATTTCAGGGAGAGTCTCCTTTTTTGTGTCCAGTTGTTTTAGGTCTCTAACGTTCTTAAGGTGATACTTAGAAAGAACCTCACTCCCTATGTGAAACCTTCTTAGTGTGCCTTCAGCTCCTTCTCAAATAGTCCGCAGTCTTTCTCAATATTCTTTGTAATTTGAACCTTTTTTTAAAGTAAAGGATTAGGATTAGTCCTTAAATTAAAGGAGAAGAAACCTTAAGTAAAAAAACTTCTTATGCAGTATATGCTTTCTTTGTTGCTTTCAAAGGATCATGTTTATTGTTTTATTGCACTGGTCTGGTAGTTTAATCATTAGCCACAGTATTACTTTTACGGGAAGTTTTATATTTCAATATTAATCTTCTGCATTAAAAATTCAGGTTCTTGTCCTGAATTCTTTCCCTGAACCATCTTTGATTAACACTGAAGAAGAATAACTTAGTAACCTTATCATTAACTTTTTGAATTTGATTTGGAAATTGGATATAGTTTTGATCTTGGATCAGTTAGTTGCTTTTCTTTTGGATTTTCATTTTTGCGTGTATATACTCATGTGCCCAACAAGAGTCTTTTAAGCAATATTAGTATTCTATATCAGTATTTTGAAAAGAAGTAATATTTTGAAACGAAACATACTGGCCACGTTTGTATAACATGTTTCTAAACTGTGTGCTTTAGTTTGTTCTGTGTACTACACTTTTTTATTATTCTTATCCATGGTCAAAGAAGTAATCTATTCCATCTCCATTTTATTTACCTGCTTTCCTGATTATGTCATTTCACATAGACCACTTTCTAATAAATTCTTAGGGGGTAAAGATGAACAATTTCCAGTATGTTGTTTTTTAAAAAGAAAAATTAGCCAAGTTTGGTGGCACACACCTTTAATCGCAGCACTCTGGAGGCAAAGGCAGGAGGATCCCTTGAGTTTGAGGCCAGCCTGGTCTACATAGTGAGTTTCAGGAAAGCCAGGGCCACAAAGAGAAACCCTGCCTTGTAAACCTAAAACTAAACCAAACCAAATAAAAAAACCAAAGAAATTAATTAAATCTTCAAATTGTGTGTGAGTGTGCATGTGTGTGCATGCTTGCTTGTCTGGAGATGCTGTGTGTGTGCATGCGTTATCCATATAGGCCAGAATAGGTTGTCATTTCTGGAACTGGAGTCACAGGTGGCTGTGAGGCACTGTGTCAGTGTCAGGAGCTGTATCGGTTCTCTGCAAGAACAGCAGATGCTCTTAGTAAGCATTGCACCATCTCTTGAGCCTGCGCTATTCATTTTATTTTATGTGTATGGATATCTTCCCTGCATGTATATGTATGTACCACTTGCATGCTTCATGCCAAAAGATGGCATCAGGTTGGAACTGTTGTTATAGATGGTTGTGGCCCACCATGTGGGTGCTGGGAATCAAACTAGGATCCTCTGGAAGAGGAACCAGTGCTGTTAACCTTGGAACCATCTCTCTAGCCCATATATTTTTTTTTTTCCTTTCTTTTTAGAGGCAGGACTTCTCTACTAGCCCTGGCTGTTGAACTCACAGAGATCTGCCTGCTTCTGCCTCCCGAATGCTGAGATTAAATGTGTGTGTTACCATGCCCAGCTTCCCATACAATTCTTAATTATAGAGAATTCTTTTTAGTATGTTGACTCATAGAATTGTTAGTGGTTTTTTGTTGTTGTTGTTTCGTTTGTTTTGTTTTTTTTGGTCTACAGAAAACCTAGCAGTTTCAATCTAGGATAGTATTTACATTTTCAGATTTAGGTATAGTCATTTTTTAGTGTGTCTGTGGAAGATTTGTTCTCACATCTCTCGATTATAAAACAAAACCCCATGGTGGCTGGGCCTGTAATCCCACCACTTGGCAGGCAGAAATAGGAAAGTCACTTTGAGGTTAAGGCCAAGATGGGCTATATGGTAAATTCAGGTTAACTTGGGGTACAGTGAGATTCCGGAGGGGGGGAAATACAAGTCAATAGGAAAGAACCAGTTCGTAGTATTGTATTTGCATATAACGTACACACATTTTTTACTTTCAGTCATCCTTGGATTACTTAGAAGCCCTCACCATTGCACTCTATGTCATTTGGGGGAATGCCTGCAAAAAAGACTGCATGTTCAGTTCAAGTGCAGTTTTTCCCCTCAGTATTTTCCATTCATAATTGGTAGAAATTCTGGATGTGGAGCCATGGGTATGGAGGGCTCACTAAATTTTGGCTTGTTTATTCAAAACATCATGATTGTTGTGCACCCACTGTTACCCTTCTTAAGAAGTAAAGCATGCTGGCAGTGTGTGAGGAGGGAAACACCAGTGGCTTCCGCTCTGCTGCTTTCCCCTCCCCTCAAAGCTGTCCTAAATCTGGTGTTTAATGTTTGCCATTTTTTAAAAATTTCTTAATATACTTAGTTTGTTAATTAGTAATTAGTTCAAACATACCTACTTTAGAATTATTGTCCAATTGCAGACAATCATTTGTAATTTTGTTTCTTAGTTAAACATTTTATGAGCCTTGTGCTTGCCACGCATGAGTTTGTTTCAGTGTTGGGTTTTTTATTTTTCATTGTTGCTAGTATTCTTTATGAGTATATGCAACTCACTCTCTTAATGCTTAGGGTGTTGTCTTACATGATGCTGCTGTTCACATTTTTTATATGTGTGCGTATAATTTGTTCAAATACTGGGCCATAAATTATGGTAGGTTAATCTTTAGAATACAATTGCTGCTATTCAGTAGCTTCCATGATATTTTTTTTCTTTTTTTTTCCAAATCAAGACAATCTATGACAGTTTTATTGAGCATTTTAGTTTATGAGATAAAAGGAGAAGCAGTTCTTCTTAATAATTTACATAGCTATAGTAAAATGTCTCAGCCTTAAAGGGACTTACAGGGGACTATTTCTCAGAAATTGAGATCAAATAAACAAGCCTTGACTTATTCAGTTGTCTCTTCCCTTTCAATAGTAACAAGCACTAATTAGTCACATCAAGTTTTATTGTTGCGGATGTCTCATCTGAAGCACTGGTTTCAGTCAATGTCTACTAATTCTACTTCAGAAATGAGGTTGGTATTTGGTGGGATTTTGGCCTCAGGCTGTCCTTTCCATAGGCCCGTTCTGACTCCATCTCCAGTTGAGCCTTCTCTCCTTTCCATAGTCAGGAGCACCTCATTCCATCCTGATAACCTTGCCTACTCTGACCTCAAAACTTAGACTTGGCATTTTTCTTCTTCTTTGAACTTGTTTGAATATTGGAATAAAAACAGTTCCATCTGGGAGTGTCCCTGTATAACAGCAGTGGGCCCCACCCTTTTTAAATATACAGTATTTTGCCTGCAGTGCAGGCCAGAAGAGGGCATCGGATTTCATTATAGATGGTTATAAGTTACCATGTGGTTGCTGGAATTTTCTCTAGCCCTTTATCTCCCGTTTTTAGGACAGATTTTATGTATTTCTTGGAACCTCATCAAGAGTCTCTTCAGACTTGGTTTCTTTGGGTTTATCATCATTAAGCTTCATGTTTTTCACTTGCTCAGACACTTAGAATTTCAGTACCCTTGAAACACTCTCAAAAAGATTTTTATAGTCAGTAACTAAATGGTCTTTATTAGGAGTCTTAGCTACATTTTTTATGTTTCCCAGTAATTTATGTTCTGCAAGAAACATAATTCTGAACCATGATCCTGCAGAAACTTGATAATGTCCTTCTTGGGCCGCTGTCGACTGCTCTCTGGTCCATGCACGCTGTATAACAGCCACCGCCGTTTCCCCCCACAGCCTCTGCTTCCATGACACTTTCTTGTGAAGCAGTTTAGTCTCTTTCAAAGTCATTTTTCTGTAGATCTGTCAATGTAGATATGTGAATAATAAATAAAATTGAGTGTTACATTTTTAACATGGTAGGGATCCATTATATGGTTCTAAATATTATGGTGTTATTATAAAATATTAATAGAAGTCATGATTGTCAGTTTAGTTTTGGACCTTTCTCTGTTTTGAGTTTGAATGTAAGTTAAATGTTCTATGGTTAATCTGTTGTTCCTATTTCACAGATTAAGAATTTCTAGCTAATTGAACAGACTATTCAAATGTTCACTTTAGTAGTGGAATCTCAGTTTAGGGACATGTGAGTAACCACTGATGATAGAGTAGCTATCCTCCTTCTCAAAGCAATTAGATGATGCTCTTGTTTTAAATATTTAGCATTCCTAAATCAGTCAGTCAGTCAATCAGTCAACCAGTCAATCAGTATATAAATGGGAGGTAGGGGCAGGCAGGTATCTGTGATACTGTCTGACTTCAGTCTCCCAGTTATCCCTGATTGGTTAATAAAGTTGCTGACAGCCTGGGTTGGGCAGAAGAGAAGCAGGCAAAGTGGTTTGATTTGTTACAGTCTCTGGCATCCTCTCTGATCAGCCTTTCTAGGACAGGGGTCACAGACATTTATCAGCACTCCAACTTTGCACTAAGAGTGTTTCTATACTCGTTACTATTCCCTTGTTGGTTGGCCCCCAGGACCCCCTGGCTAGTGTTCCTGGCTGCTGAATATATAGCTGTTCAGCTGTATTCACCTGGTGTAATCTAGTTAGCCTATGTCTACATTGCCTAACCTCGCTGCAGATAGTTTCATAGTTGGATTAAGGGTCACTTTATTTCCATAATCTGTAATTTCATCTTGACTCAGGTTGTCCTTTCCTTAGTATTTTTCTTTCTTTTCTCAGAATCACTGCATTATTTTTCTAACTCCACTTTTAGCTTTCTTGTCCACATCCAGTGAAGATCATTTCAGCTGCCTACCATTGCTCTAACTCTTCCTTTTCCCCTAAATATAACCTGGTCTACCCTGTCTTGTTCTTTGGCACTTTTTTTTTTTGTTCTGTCAACAATCTTTTAGACCTTCAAGGACAACAAAGTGTTCCCTGTGGTACTTCCCTCTCACTTGTGTCCCATCTTTCCTAGGAGCTCAGCTTCCCTGATCAAATTTAAGTCTGGGGAATGTACCTGTTCTGTGTTTCTATGCACTACTTGGTATATAGCGTGAGCTGGCTTCCAGGTGCTAGGATTACAGATATGTGCCATTACTCATACTTCCAGGTTGTCCCTGCCACCCTCAGAGCACTTTTGAGCTGTAGGTAATGTACTGTTTTTTAGTACCTCTGAATGTGTTGTCGATTTGTTGAGAATAGTGCCTGTGTCTTGTAGTTTTCCTACCACCTAGTATAATGTATACTATGTCACAAGTAATGTATTTATTATAGGAACAGGCAGATAATCAAACAGCAAAATCCACTTGAGTTATTGACGATAGACTTGTTGAAATTCGAGGAGAATGTTCTTCCTCTGCAGTACAGCTGGGGCAGTGTGTGTAGTGACAGCCGGAACTAAAGCAGCAAGCCACAAGTGGATAAAGCACTTGTCATAGCAAGGCATTAGACAGAATAAGGATCTAGGCAGACCAGCTCTAGACTTAGCCAAATCCTATTTAAAACATCATCCTACGTGTAACAAAACGGTGCTGTGTGGTGAATATTTGTACGTTTAGGCTTCAAAGGTTAGGACCTACTGCCATTGCCACCGTATGAAATCCAAACCATGTTACAGACCATGTAGACTGTGATACAGTCTGTTACCAGTTGTTTCTAGTCATTAAATATATATTTATTTATATGTATGCAGACACACGTTACAGTGCACAGGTGGAGGTATTTGAATGTTGTTCTGTCCTCCCACTGTTGAGGTCCTAGGGATCCAACTCGGGTAGTCAGACTTGTCCACAGCACCTTTACCCACTGACCCACCTCACCAACCTCTAAACATGCCAATCTTCTCTTTTCTCATGTACGTCTCTTTCTTTCCTTCTTTCTTTCTCTTTCTTCCTTCCTTCCTTTCTTTTTCCTTCCTTCCTTCCTTCCTTCCTTCCTTCCTTCCTTCCTTCCTTCCTTCCTTCCTTCCTTCCTTCCTTCCTTCCTTCTCTCCCTTTC
>NW_026596040.1:37861701-37905593 GCF_907164565.1 Psammomys obesus | reverse complement strand
TATCTATCTATCTATCTATCTATCTATCTATCTATCTATCTATCTATCTATCTATTTCCGGGGCAGGATTTCTCTGCTCTACCTCTGGCTATCCTGGAACTCACTCTGCAGACCAGGCGCGCCTCAAACTCAGAGATCCACCTGCTTCTACTTGCCAAATTCTGGGATTAAATGCATGCACCTCCACCAGCCAGCTCTTTTTTTAAAAAAAATTCTTCTCCCATATAATACATCCTGACCAAAGCTTCTCGTTCCTCTATTCTTCCCCACCCTCCCCTCCCCCCTTCCTTAGATCCACTTCTCCTTCAGGTCCCTTCAGAGAAGAGTGGGCCTTTCAAGGATATCAGCCAAACAGAGCATAACAAGTTACAGTAAGACTAGGCACAAACCCTCATATCAGGGCTGGGATAGGCAACCCAGTAGGAGGAAAAAGGTGCCAAGGGCAGAGAAGAAGAGTCAGACACATCCCCATTCCCACTGTTAGGAGTCCCATAAAAATCCCAACCTACTAACCATAACACAGCTGGAGCTCACCTAGTACAGACTCATACAGATTCTGTAATTGCTGCTTCAGTCTCTGAGCATCCATAAGCCCAGCTTTGTTGATTCTCTGGGCTGTGTTTACCTGGTGTCCTCCACCCCTCTGGCTCCTACAGTTCTTCTTCCTCTACCTCTTCTATGGGGTTCCCCGAGGTTAGAGTGAAGGACCCAATGGAGATCTCCAATATGGGTTCTCTCTGGGCCTAGTGTTTGGCTATGGGTTTCTGTTTCTGCTCTTATCTACTCCTATCAGCTACTGGAGAAAGCCTCTCTGATGACAATTGGTCTAGGCACTGATCTATGAGTATAGCAATTATTAAATTAGAAATCATGTTACTGATTTTTTTCTATCTTAGGTCTATAGAAGAAAAGTAGGTAAAAATAGCATTAAACAATAAGCACTAACAATTTCATCAAACTTGACTACTTTTCACAGCTCTCTTTACTGTCTACACGTTTTTATAATAGCATGTATTATACTTTAAATACTCTGTATATTCTTTCCCAAATTTATGCTGGTGCTGTAGTGCCCATTTTTGACTACTATAACAGCTTATGTAAGTCTTTCCCTTTTGGAGTGAATTCTCCAGGCTGGGTTTGTGAGGTAGAGGATGCAAACACTATAAAGTTTTGATTTGGGACTGCCAGTACTTTCCCAAAAGGGTTCTGTGAAAAGTTGATGGGGGTGAAGATACAAATTTTCTTAATGATGTTGATGCATGGGAGCGAGTGAAAGGAGAGGAAAGGGTGACCTGTGTCTCTGAGATTTCCTTTCATTGCTTTCATTTGTAGGAAGTTTCGTAAAAATTTCTGTAAAGTATAGAGAAAAAAAATTGTATTAGATAACAACTTTTTTTTTTTTTTTTTTTTTTTTTGAGACAGGACTTCTTTGTGTAGCTCTGTCTGTCCTAGAACTTGCTGTATAGATCAGGCTGGCCTCCAACTCAGAGAGCCATTTGCCTCTGCCTCTGGAGTGCTGGGATTAAAGTGTGTGCAACCACAGCCTGGATAACAACATATTTAAATGCAAAAATCTTTTAGAGCATAAATGAAAATTTGTGATGACTGCAACTGTGTTAACTTGTAGGAGTTAATTTTTTAATTAAAAATGGTAGAGAGTGTGTGTAAATGAATGTGTGTGTGTGGGGGGTATGTTTTTGGGAGTGTGTCCCCTCCTTCCATTGTATTCCTGGGGATTGAACTCAGGTTGTGTGGCTTGTGGGACAAACACTTTTACCACTGAACTTTATTGCTAGCTATGTAGGAATTTAAAATTTAAGATGGTATATTTAAGAGCTGGATGCATACAAAGCTGAGTTATTTTAACTCACATTTGGACTGTTCTCAGAGCCAAGTGCTTTGATTTGATGCTGTGCGATTAACCTTTCCGTCAGGTCTGTGACACTGGAGGTTTGTTATTGTATCGTGTAATGAATAGTTTATGGAGATGCCTGTGAAGAAGTTCTTTGTGCCTCACTGTATTGAGCTGGTTTATGTTTCTGGTACTCATGGTGTGTTCATGTCTAACGAGTGTTGTCAGCAGTGTGCAGCTTATGTTTCAGCCATGCAGACCCCAAAGCTCCGTCTGCCTCTTGCCTTTGCTTTTATGTGGATCAGACTTTGCCAGGTCGCATTCCTTGAGAGGGAAAACATCTTAAGTCTTTCACAAAGCATATCGATATAAATATAATATTAATCATTACTTTTATTCTGTGTATGCCTTTGCAGATTTCTGGTTTAGAATTTTGTTCTATGATAAGCAGTAGAGAACTACCCCATTGACTTCTAGGTGGTTGTGCAGGTCATTAAAAGTAGGTTAGAGTTGAATGCAAAAAGTACCACAGAATAAAATATAGAGTGTTATATAGTTTATTTATGAATATATTTAGGTAGAATGCTAGTCAAAGTATTTAGGTTTTGTCCTAAGGAACAGAAGTATAGAATAAAAAGACTTTAAGTCTCTTTCAAGAAATTACTGCTACGTGCCATATTCATATATTGTATATTTTTAAAGATACTATTTGTAATTTTAATTATGTGCATGTGTGTGTAGGTACATGTATATGAGTGCAGGTTCCTATGGAGGCCAGAGGATAGTGTCAGATTTCTTGGAGCTAGAGTTACGGGCCGTTGTGAGCTGCCTGAGGTGGGTTCTGGGAACTGAACTTGGATCCTTTGGAAGGGTGGAGCATGCTCTTCACATTAACTGTTGAGCGCTCTCCAGCATTTTACATATAAAAGTATTTACCATTCAAGAGTGAGGAATTGGCATGGCAGCCTGGCTGTAATTCCAGCCTGAAGGTAGAGACAAGCTGGCTCTTAAGACTGGCCATATCAGTAAGCCCTGGATTGACCCTGTTTATTGAGTATGGTAGAGGAATGAAAGATGGTTCCTTGTATCATTCTTGGATCTCCACCACATACCCACTTGTGCACTTATACATAAATGCAAAAAAATCATCTGTGTACATCACATATATACATGCACATCACACACACCCATGCACACGTGGAAAAAGGGAAGAAAACAAAAAAATAACAAGAGTTCTACCCCTGACTGACATTGGTAGCACTTTTGCTCTGACTAACTTGAATTAAACCGAAATGGAAATTTGTCAGTGAGTTTACTGTCTAATCAAACTGTTTTGCTTGTTTTTCTTCCGTTTTCTCTCAGGTCATTTGGATCCAGGATTTCTAGCAAGTGACAAAACGCCTGTTGGCAATGCACCACTTAATGAAGAAATTCATATTGCCTCTTCAGATAGCGAAGTGGAGATTGTGGGTGTTCAGGAACACGCAAGGTAGGCTAGTAATGGGGACTATTCTGATACTTTAAATTGTAACCATGCCTGGCTTGTGATTTTATTTAAATCAGAAAAACAAGTGATAAGAAAATAGTACATCTCATGGCATAGCTGGCATGAAGGTAGAGTCTGTCCTGGTTTAATAAATACTTTTTAAAAGATGCG
This sequence comes from Psammomys obesus, assembly GCF_907164565.1. NCBI lineage: Eukaryota > Metazoa > Chordata > Mammalia > Rodentia > Muridae > Psammomys > Psammomys obesus. The sequence continues at coordinate 37,902,084 of NW_026596040.1, read as the reverse complement.
ATCTGAAGTTGAGAATGTATTCCATATTGATGCATATGAAGAACATATCATTTGAGGCTAGAGAATTGGCTCAGTATTTAAGAGCACCTGTTGCTCTTGTAGAGGACCTGAGTTCTGTTCCCAGCACCTACATGGCTGCTCGCTATTAACTCCAGTTCCAGGGGTTTAATGCCCTTTTCCGACCACAGCAGGCACCGTACGTGCACATGGTGCATATACATACATGCAGGCAAAACACTCGTACAGAATAATAAAGTATACCTAAGGAAATCTTTAAAGCAAACAGAAAGAACATTCACTCATGGGTGCATGGGACCCACAGCTGGTCCCCCTGCCCCTTTAAGTAAATGTCTAGGTGCTGGGAAAGTTTGCTCTAAAGAAAGAAGTACCTGTGAGCTGTTCCATCCTCTCCTTCCTGTTTTCTTGCCTTTTATTTCACTCTGAGATATCCTGGTTACAAACAGCTGCAGAATATGCATCTGACACCATAAATACCTGTGAAACATTGTGTGCTGTTAAGGAATGTAATTTTTATGAAATTTGGTGTTCTTTAAGGTAGGGTTAGCCAACTGTGGTTCACGGGTCAAATCGTCCTGTGTGTATTGAGAGGGAAGAGTAGCTTTTACATTTTTAGTTTTTTCTTAACCTCTGAGCCATCCCTCCAGTCCCACATTTTTAGTTTTTTAAGGCTTTATTATTTTATATATATATATATATATATATATAATTATTATTATTTTTTTACACTTTATTCACTTTGTATCCCCCCATAAGCTCCTCCTTCCTCCCCTCCCTATCCCATACTCTCTCCCCCTTCTTCATGCATGCCCCTCCCCAAGTCCACTTATAGTGGAGGTCCTCCTCTCCTTCCTTCTGATCTTAGTCTATCAGATCACATCAGGAGTGGCTGCATTGTCATCTTACCAGGCCACAGAAGATGGCTTTATTATTTTTAATTGTGCATGTGGGTGGGTGTCTTTGTATGTGTGACCGTAGAAGCCAGAAGTGTCAGATTCCTTGGAGCTGACATTATAGTTACTGGAATTGAACAGGTTCTCTGGAAGATCACTATGTGCTTTTAACTGCTGAGCCACATCTTCATTTCCCTTATATGAACTCCAAAGTGGAAGATATTTAGCCTTTGGCAGAAAAAAAGTTGCTTTTTTTTTTTTTTTTTTCTTCTTTATGAGACAAACAGTAGGTTGGTATGGCTGTCCTTGGCCTTGAACTTACAGAGATACACCTGCTTCTGCCTCCAAAACTCTGGAATGAAGGGTGTGTGCTACCACGCCGGCCTTCTGACTCCTGTTTTAAATGGTTGTCTGTAGGGTTGGGGCCTAACAAAGTGGTGGAGTGCTTGATGACATGCATCGGCCCAGGCTCTGCTTTTCTCTTTGTTTTATTTCTTTTTAAATAGTTGTTTGGAGTCCTCTTAGATGTATTTTCCTTATCTTAATACACTTATGTAAAAAACAAGAATTTACATTTTAAAATCTGTGTGTTGCATCTATCAAAACCAGCATTTTTCCCCAATAAGGGTTAAGCTGTGTGTGTTTTAATGAAGAACCGTCTCACACCATCTTTCTTAAGAACACCTTGCTCTTTATTCTAATTTTTTTCTTTTGTTAGTATGTTAATAGAATATTTACCAGTATTTTATGTATAGTTTATATAAAAAATAAACTTAGGAGTGAGGAATGCAGTGACATACAGATGTGTGTGAACTTTGAGTACCTATTAAATAAGGTCTCATCATACATCTTGAGGGAGTTTTTCAAGTACACCAATGGACTTTAAGAAGGCTGAGTTAACTCAGAGGAGTGGCAGCTCTGCTTCCACAGAAGTTAACGCTGTCCTGGGCATCCCCAGCCGGTCCTTTCTGCCAGAAGCACGCCTGTGTACTTCTTTTTTCTCGTTTCTGTTTTCATAGTTGCTTTCCCTGTTTGGGGGAGATGAGTTTTCCACTCTGATCTTTATCATTTTTTCTTTTCCTGACTTAATTAAAGACCCTTTTCCCACTCATAAGTTCTCTTATGTTTTTCACCTTTTCTTTTTAATCTGATTTTCTCATTAGATTAGGAAGAAAGAACTACTGGGGTTTTTTTTCTCCCTTTTATTTAACATGTTTTTGCCACTTGTTTATTTCTTACATTTTTTTTTTAAGGCCAAACTCAACTCATTATATTAAAGGGAAAAAAAAGAGAAAGAAACATAATTCACTTCCATAGACAATAAAAATGTAGCACAGAGACTTACCAAACAAAATAAGTTGTTATTTCACTAAATGATGAAGGGAATCAAGAGAATAAATGCAAACATGAGACTATACAGTTAAATAAGGATATCAAATAAAAGAATTTTCAGAAAAGATCAAATTCTAAAAGAACACATGAACTACAACCTACAGGAGATAATGATGTAAATGAAATTTAAAAAATAAAAAGATATAAAATTAGAATTTAAGAATAAATGACGATATTGAGTATACCCCAGAAAAAGTAAATAACAATAACAAAACCCCTGAAAACTGTTATTCAAATTATTTGCCTTGATACAATAAAAATAATTTAAGCTTTGTGTTGAAGTAATTCATTACATTCCTAATGGTATTGACCTATAAGTAATAATGCCTAGGCATACAGTGTCCCAGTAAGGTAATCTTTTTAGATTTAATTTATTTTATTTTTGTTTGTATGTATGTTTTGCTTGCGTATATGTCTGTGTGCCATGTGAATAGAGTGCCTTCAGTTTTCATAAGACAGTGTTAGAGTCATTGGAACTTTAGGTTAAAAAGAAAAGCTGCCATGTGGGTGCTGAGCATCAAAATTGGGTCCTTTGTTAGAGCATCCAGTGCTCTTTGCCAATGAACCATCTTTTCTGTCTTGTAAAATTCATTTAAATTTTTTTATTACAATTTGTTCACTTTGTATCCCCGCTGTAGCCCCCTCCTTCAACCCCCCATCCCACCCTCCCTCTTTCTCCTCCCTTGCTTTTCCCTCAGTCCACTGATAGGGAGGTCCTCCTCCCCTTCCTTCTGATCCTACCCTATCAGGTCTCATCAGGACTGGCTGCATTTTCTTCCTCTGTGGCCTGGCAAGGCTGCTCCTCTCTCAGGGGAAAGTGATCAAAGAGCCAGCCACTGAGTTCATGTCAGAGACAGTCCCTGTTTCCATTACTAGGGAACCTACTTGGAGACTGAGCTGCCATGGGCTACATCTGTGCAGGGGTTCTAAGTTATCTCCATGCATGGTCCTTGATTGGAGTATCAGTCTCAGAAAAGACCCCTGTGCCCAGATATTTTGGTTCTGTTGCTCTTTGTGGAGCTACTGTCCCCTCTAGATCTTTTATCTCCCCTTCTTTTATAAGATTCCCTGCACTCTACCCAAAGTTTGGCTGAGTCTCAGCATATGTTTTGATACCCTGCTGGGCAGAGTCTTTCTGAGGCCCTCTGTGATAGGCTCCTGTCCTTTTCCCTGTTTTCCCCCTCTTCCTATGTCTGTCCCATTTGCCTTTCTGAATGAGGATTGAACATTTTACCCAGGGTCCTCCTTCTTGATTAGCTTCCTTAGATGTACAGATTTTAATATGTTTATCCTATATTATATGTCTAATATCCACTTATAAGTGAGTATATACCATGTGTGCCTTTCTGCTTCTGGGTTACCTCACTCAGAATAATCTTTTCTAGTTCCCACCATTTGCCTGCAAATTTCATGATTTCCTTGTTTTTAGTGGCTGAGTAGTATTCCGTTTTGTAAATGTACCACAATTTCTGTATCCATTCCTCAGTTGACGGACATCTGGGTTGTTTCCAGATTCTGGCTATTACAAATAAAGCTGCTATGAACATGGTTGAGCAAATGTCCTTTTTGTATACTTGAGCATATTTTGGACATATGCCTAGGAGTGGTATAGCTGGATCTTGAGGTAGCACTATTCCTAATTTTCCCGAGAAAGCACCTGACTAAATTCCAAAGTGGTTGTACATGTTTACATTCCCACCAGCAATGGAGAAGGGTTCCCCTTTCTCCACATCCTCTCCAGCATGTGTTGTCACTTGAGCTTTTGATCTTAGCTATTCTGATGGGTGTAAGGTGAAATGAAATCTCAGGGTTGTTTTGATTTGCATCTCCCTGATGACTAAGGACGTTGAGCATTTCTTTAATATTTCTCTGCCATTCGATATTCCTCTATTGAGAATTCTATTGAGAATTCTCTGTTTAACTCTATAAATCAACTAATCCTATTTTTTAATTGGATTAGTTGATTTGTTGCTTTTTAACTTCTTGAGTTCTTTATATATTCTGGATATTAGCCCTCTGTCAGATATAGAGTTGGTGAAGATCCTTTCCCAATCTGGTAGGCTCACAGAGGAGGCCTTCCTGGTGGTCAAGACTGTTTCTTTGGCTGCCTGTATCTCATCTAGAAATTATTTTTACAGGTCTTGGGTTGAAGTTATGAAGTACTGTTAGGCTTCTGATAAGATTATCACTTGGGAAAGAGTTTTAGGTTTTTGACCTCCCCATATCTCTTTGCTTTCATTTTATTTGCATGTGTAGATATTTGTTTGGATTTGGTTGGCTCTTGTGCACCCCCCTCTCCCAGCCTGTTTCCTTTCTCTCTCTTTGCTTTTGTTATTCTACACAGTCATGAGTTTCTTAAGAATTTTTGAAATCACATTTGGCCCTTGAGTTGTTCTGGCTTGTGTTAGCTCCCGTTCTCTCTATTGCTTGACTTTTTTGCTGAATGATGTGCATTTTCAGTGAGGTTGCTTTTCTTTTCTTGCTTGCTTGCTGATTTCCTTCTGCATTTTTAAAGTCATGAAATCTGTCTGTCTGTCTACGTAATTTGTTATGTATTTTGAGACAAGCTTTCACTTTATAGCTAGCCTCGGTTGATCTGGAGCTTGCGGTATAGGCCAGGTTGGCATGGAAACCATGCTGGGCTTTGTCATGTGCATTTTATCTAGGCATAGATTAGAAAGTATGCTTTCTGAACTAATGGTTGAAGGTATTGTTTACGGTGACCTTGGGACAGATCAGTTCCACAGTATGTTCTATGCTAGTAAGATGGAGACTTTGGGTCTCTAGTTATTCAGTGCCTACTCAAGTTTGGTAGAAGTTGTGACCCTCATGCCAGTGTTTTTCTTTATTCTAGCTTTTGTTTCTATGCCAGTACTATGCAATTTTTATTACTGTTGCTCTGTGGTATACCTTGAGATCAGGGATGGAGATACCTCCAGATGATCTGTTGTATAGGATTGCTTTAGCAATTCTGGGTTTTTTATTTTTCAATATGAAATTGAGAATTGTCCTTCCAAGTTCTGTAAAGAATTGTGTTGGTATTTTGATGGGAATTGCATTGGATCTGTAGATTGCTTTTGGCAGGATGGCCATTTTCACTATGTTAATCCTACTGATCCATGAGCATGGGAGATCTTTCCATCTTCTTCAATTTCTTTCCTCACAGACTTGAAGTTTTTTTCCATACAGGTCTTTCACTTGCTTGATTAGAGTTACACCAAGATATTCTGTATTATTTGAGGATGTTGGGAAGGATGTTTCTTTAATTTCTTTCTCTTTTGTCTTTTGTATACAGTAGGGCTACTGATTTTTTTTTTTTTTTTGAGTTAATTTTGTATCCAGCCACAAAGTTCTTGGGCTGAGGAGGTGGCTCTGTTGGTAAAGTGCCTGTGGCACAAAGCTTGAGGACCTGATGAACTCTGATATCCAGCACTTAGGGCAGCTCGATCTGTAGGCTCAGTGCTGGCAGATCCCTAAAGCTCACTGGTCGTCAGCCATGCTGGCTGGAGTGCTGAGCCTCAGGTTCAGTGAAGGACTGTGTGTTCGGCGGGCAGGGTGGGAGGTAGAGAAGCAGCCAATGAAGATTGCTGAAGTTGTCTGCTGTCCTCCACACTTGGGTGTGTACACACAAAACAGGCACATATACCACACACATGCACATGTGTACACACCCACATGAACACATACATTAACCCCCACCCTTCAGTTATTTACCTTTGCTTTACAAACTCATGTATTGGGGCTGCATGGCCATGTTTTCAGTGCAAGAAGAAAAAGGCTTCACTGTGTTTCATTCATTTCCTGGCTGTCATTCTGTCTAAGGTGATTGAGCAATAAGCAATAAACCATGAATGAAATGAATGTTTTACTGCTTATAACACAAAACAAATCATAATGTACACCTTAATTTTTGCAAGCTAGTCATATTTAAATAGCCAGCACACAGATCAAAGCACAGACGGGCATTCTTCTGTGACTGTACTCTGCAGTCTTGACTTTCCCAGGCTATCTAGTTGATCCTGACTATCAGCCAGTCCTAGTCACTGATGACCTTGGAGCTCATGTTAGCATCTTTTCTAACTATAAGTGGTACTGCAGCTTGAATCTTAAAAAAAAAAAAAAAAAATGTGTATTTAAAATTGTGTGTAGGGTGTGGGTACATGAGTGCAGGTGCCATTGGAGGCCAGAGGTGTCAGATCCCCTGGAGATGAAGTTAAAGGTGGTTGCCAGCTGCCAAAGGTGGGTGCTAGGAACTAAACTTGTGGACTCTGCAAGAGCAATAAGCTGTGCTCACTTCAGCAGCACATATACTAAACACAAAAACAAACAAACAAAAAGCCCCAAACACTGGACCAACACATAGAAAATTAGTATGGTCCCTAGACAAGGATGACATGTAAATTTGTGAAGTGTTCCATATTAAACAAACAAACAAACAAACAAACTTAAAAAGAGCAGTAAGCCCTCTTAGCCCACCAGCCTGAATTTTCAGGAATAATTGTTATATTTTGTCATAGCTTGGATTGTTGTGTAGAAGTGACCATCCAAAAATTGCCTTCTAGAAGCTGATTTGTTTCACTTTACCTATGAAATTTCTGAAAGGCAGATTGGCACCTTCATGAGGACTGCGCAGTTAATTAATGGTGGTTCTCTTTGGGAACTAGCCTTCTGGTTACAGCTGTCTAGAGCTACGAAAACTTTGGACCAGAGAGGTATGAACATCATATTTAAAATTCTGAAGACAGACTCAGGTGGTCAGGCCTTAGTTTTCATCCTTAGTTGTTTATGTGTGCCAGGGTCCTAACCATCTCCGACACGGGCTATGTTGCCTGCTTTTTGATCACTTCCCCCTGATAGAACTACCCTACCAGGCCACAGGGGAGGAAGACTCAGTCCTCATGTTAACAGGGGGGGGGGGGGGGGGGGGGGGGGGGGGGGGGTGCCCCTATTCTGAGTAATAGGGGAAGAGAAGAGAAGGGAGAAACCTATGACCATGATGTAAATTGAATTAATTAGTAAAAGGGGGGAAGGCCTAACAAATGGAAGAAAAAAAAGTAAAGAACCTACAGCACAATGTGTAACCCAAGTCCTAAAACCCATTAAGCATATAGTGAATGACTATAAAGTGCAAGTCTGTCATGGAAGTGGCAGAGTTTAGGCTAAAGGGATCCTGTCAACATTTACAGAAATTGTTTTGATGTTTTGTTACCCCAAACCCTATGAAGTAGAATGGAAGTTATTCCCCATGCTTTCCAAAAGAAACAGGTTTAAGCAGGTAGCAGGATTTACCTTGATCACAATACTTTTAAATGCCAAGTTAAGGAGCTTTGAGAAAGTCTACATTAAATCCATGTGAAAGCATGTGGGTAAAAAGAACCATCTTAAGGAACAAAGTTCTCTAAAAGGCTCATTGGCACAGCACTCTAATTTAAGTAAGGCTAGCTAGAGAATTAGTAAGAATTCAGGGACTAAGTAGCCACCAGGACAGTCAATGCAATCTTTGGCAGAATTCCTAGACCCTCTGAACCAAGGAGTATGAAGTTCCATTGTTACTCTCCCTAGGAAATCATGAGCAGTGAGTTTTTAAAGTGATCTAATTAATCTGTATTTTATGGAAGAGAATGACCAAGGATGAAACACAACCTAAGTATAGAACTACAGCAAAAATCCCATCTCCATTCAGGTTTACTTTCATCTAAGTTTAACTATGCCTTCCTCAAATGACAGCTGAAATAATACTCTTTTGATCCAGAGGAATGCCGCCTGGTCCCAGGGATATTTGTTAAATATCAAACCATATTCAAGTATTTGGTGTAGGAGCAGGGAGTGAGAGTGAGGGGTTTAAAGCCAAAGCCAAAAAGGACAAGGAGAGGAAGTACATATTTAACTAATTAACGGTAACTTCTGTATCAGGTACAAGCAGCTTCAGTAGTATTCCATTGTGTAAATGTACCACAATTTCTGTATCCATTCTTCAGCTGAGGGACATCTAATTTGTTTCCAGATTCTAGCTATTATGAATAAAGCTGCTATGAACATGGTTGAGCAAATGTCCTTGTTGTATGGTGGAGCATCTTTTGGGTGTATGTCCAGGAGTGATATAGCTGGATCTTGAGGTATGGCTTTTCCCAATTTTCTGAGAAAGTGCCAGATTTCAAAGAGGTTGTACAAGTTTGCACCCACACCAGCAATGGAGGAGGGTCCCCCTTTCTCCACATCTCACCACCCTGTGTTGTCACTTGAGTTTTTTATCTTAGCCATTTTGACAGGTATAAGATGGAATTTCAGAGCCATTTTAATTTGCATTTCCCTGATGACTAAGGATATTGAACATTTCTTTAAGTGTTTCTCTGTCATTTGAGATTCCTCTGTTGAAAATTCTGTTTAGCTCTGTATCCCATTTTTTAATTGGATTATTTGGTTTGTTGGTGTTTAATTTCTTGAGTTCTTTGTATATTCTGGATATTTCTTTGTTGGATATAGGATTGTGAAGATCTTTTCCTGGTGTGTAGACTGCTGTTTCATTCTGTTGACAGTGTCCTTGTTTTACAGAATGTTTTCAATTTCAAGAGGTCCCATTTATTAATTGTTGATCTTAGAGCCTGTGCTGTTGGTGTTCTGTTCAGGAAGTTGTCTCCTGTGTCAGTGATTTCAAGTTTCTTATCCACTTTCTCCTCTAGAAGGCTTAGGTTTTATGTTGCGGTCTTTGATCCACTTGGACTTGAGTTTTGTGCAGGGTCATAAATATGTATCTGTTTGCATTTTTCTACATGTAGACATCCAATTAGACCAGCACCATTTGTTAAAGATGCTGTCTGTTTTTCATTGTATAGTTTTGGCTCCTTTGTCAAAAATCAGGTATGCATGGATGTGGGGGTTTATTTCTGGGTCTTCAAGTCAATTTCATTGATCAACCACTCTATTTGTATGCCAGTATCATGCAGCTTTTATTACTTTTGGTCTGTAGTATAACTTGAGGCCAGGTATGGAGATACCTCCAGAAGTTCTATTATTGTATAGGATTGTTTTAGCTATTTTGGCCTTTTTATTTTTTCCATGTGAAGTTTAGAATTGTTCTTTCAAGGTCTATGGGGTTTCTAACTTTAATAATGACACTAGCAGCCTGGCACAGTGGCACACACCTGTAATCCTAGCACTCGGGGAGGCAGAGGCAGGTGGATCTCTGTGACTTTAAGGCCAGCCTGATCCACAAAGCAGGTCCAAGATAGCCAAGGCTATACAGAGAAACCCTGTCTCGAAAAAAAAAAAATGTCACTAGTTAGTCTTTGAAAATATTGTAGCCTCTGGCTTAGTAGCTACTCTGTCCATTTCTGAACAGATTTTGTGTTTCTGATGATATGAGAAATATGGGTTCTGAGCCACAGCATTCAGTAGGACGAGATAGGAAAATTAGTGTGAGTTCAAGGCCAGGTTATTAAACCTAGTCAGGTTAAGGCTAGTCTGGGATACATAGCAAAACCTTGTCTCATACCCCCCCCCCCCCATCTACATTCTACCCTGTGCCTTGGCCCCAGTGGTTTTGTTCTTCCACACTTCTCTTAGTTGTTGGCAGGCTAGCCTTTGAAAGAACAGGTCGGTAACTTTGGGGAGATGCATGGTTTAAAAGCAGTTTTTTTCTCTGTCGTAATTATTAGTATGATGTGTGTGGATGATTACACTCATGTCATGGTGAGCGTGGGGTGGTCAGAGAACAACTTTGTGGTGATGGTTGAACTCTGGTTGTCGGACTGCCAAAACTCATGCTATCTTGTTGCTTCACATATGAGCTACATGAGTACAATCAGTAATTTCAGATGTGGGGCCATAGCTTGAGCCTTCTGTCTTTCTCTCATTTGAGTCAAGACTTGCTTTTCCTTCCTCTGGGGAGGCTTCAGTTTTATCATTTGGCTGGAATATGGACTATATGGACGTCATGCTGCTAGTGTTTCTGAAGCAGTTTTCTCCCAGTGAATTCCTGTGTCCGCCGAGTAGTTCTTCCCTCCCATATGCTGTAAACTGAGGGCTTCTTCCTTGCCCCTCTCACTGAGCCACAGCGTGAGACACATGGACCTTTTATGTAATCTTAGAAATGTAACCTGTAAAATGGTGTTACCTTCACCTTTTAAAAATATGGTTATTGTGTTATAATACTTATTTTATGAGCAGATGTTACCTATTTTTCTTGTTGTTTCAGCTAATATTATTCATTTTGTTGAGAATTCCTATTTCCCTATCATAGAAATCCCAGAGATTTAAGTGAGTCCAGAGAAAGCATCTTCCCTGGTGTCAAGTGACCAAGTGACACGTTGGCATGTACAATTCAAGAGCTGACTTGAGCCCTTGTTGTTTTTTTTTTTTTTTTTTAAAGATTATTTATTTTATGTATGTGAGTGCACTCACTATCTGCATGTGTACCTGCTTGCCAGAAGAGGGCATCAGATCACATTATAGATGGTTGTGAGCTACCATGTGGTTGCTGGGAAATGAACTCAGGACCTCTGGAAGAGTAGTCAGTGATCTTAACCACAGAGCCATCTCTCCAGCCCGAGCTCTTGGTTTTTTAAAGGCTGAGAGGGCTGAGAGGTTTTTTAAACTGAGAAGAGTGGAAGGGAGGGGGACAGGAGAGGAAAAAGGTATTGCTGGTGGGTCTCATGAACTTGCATGTAGGATTGGTAAAGTGTTGATCAGTACAACTGATGTCATATTATCTCAGAGTTGTCTAGCAGTAAGATTACCTGGATTTTATTCTTCACACAATTGCAGGTGTGCTCATCCCCGAGGAGGTGTGATCCAGAGTGTTTCTTCCTGGAAGCATGGCTCCGGCACGCAGTATGTTGGCTCCCGGCAAACACAGTCATGGACTGCTGTGACTCCCCAGCAGACGTGGGCTTCACCAGCAGAAGTTGTTGACCTCACCTTGGACGAGGACAGCAGACGTAAATACCTACTGTAATGCAATGCCACTGTTTCTCTGCACTGTTCCTTCCACTTCCTCCTCTGTGTGACATGGAAGTTCATTATCATAGCTTCAGCTTCAAAAGCTGTGTGTGGCATTTGTGAAATTGAAATTCATGGTAACTCCCCCCTTTTTATTAAAGCAATTCACTTAGGAAAATGACTTATCACAGAGAAATACTTCCTTTCCTCAATAAGCATATGAGAATGGGGATCTTATTAGACAGCTTCGTTTTGCTCGGTGACTTAGTGTAGAGTTGCCCTCCACTAGAACAATATTTTACTTACTAGGCAAAAGGAATTTCAGGTTTTGAATCTTATATTTATTTTTCTGTATAATGAAATTAATATCTAGATGTGACCACTCTCTGTCTGCCTCGTTGTCACTCCTACCCTAGGGCATTTGCGCACATACCAGTCAGGTCCTCCTCGTTGGCACTTGGTAGAGCGTGTGCACTTAGAAACCCTTCCTTAATCGTGGAAGACAGAAGTATTATAAAATATGTTTTTTCTTTAGCTTACTTCTGCCTTCTTTGTCAATTTCCCATAACACAGATATTTGAAATGCCCCCTTTTATTTCCAAATACTATTAAGTATAATAAGGGGGACTCAATTGGTCTCTTTGTTGCAATAATTCATAATTCTTTGAGATTTTCTGGATATCTGAAGAGTGCATTGAGAGATCAGTAGGAAATCTGTATCTCTCATCTTTTTCCTCCTGGTTTATTCAAACAGTAAGCAAACATGGAAACCTGTCATCTGAGTAGGAAGAGTATAAAAGGCTGCATGGCATCTAAGTCTGTAGGCACTTGCAAATCTTCGAGGAATGTGCCTTTTCTTAGAGCTGGTTGCCCCAGAGAGGGTGTGTGTCAACTGTTTACTGGACCCCATGCTGTGTTTAGGTAGTTTTCTTCTCTGCCTTCTAAAAATATGTATACAAGAGAAATCAAATATACCATAAGAAATCAGATGCAAAGCACATTGATAGTACTGTGAGTCTTACCGCATCTGAAAGGATTAGCAAAGGGTAATAGAAACTTCAGGGAATTTAGGAAATGCCAGCTGAGGAAATTTGTGGCATTAGTTATTATCTTTTTTCCTGTAATGTTGTAGTTACTAGTGAGGTTCTTTTAAAAAGCAATACCTAGAATTAGACACTGTGTATTGTGCACAGGGGGAGTGAAGTGATATTGGCTCAGAAGACTCATGGTTTTTTTTTGCTTTTGTTTTCATTGTTTCATGCAGTGTTGCTATGTCCTTTTGCCTCCCTCCTCAAATGCTTTGGTGGTTCTTCCTGGTTATAGGATGAGACCTGCCATTTTCAGTCCGTGTACACACACACTGACCAGGGACCTCCTCTGCAGGGTGGATGCGGTGGAGGCCCTGAGAGGAATGAGACACAGCCTGCCTGCATGCTCATGCATGAGTCCGCCTGGCTCCATCTGCCTGGCATTTCCTTTTCTCGTACATAAAGACAACTGTATTCATTTATTCTCCTTGTTACTTCAGTTCTTTTGTAGATTCCTTCTGTAGGTATGTATTTGAGCATGTGTTCTTTGATCTTTTCTGGTAGTATCTCATTTGATCTGCTCACCAACTTTTCATTTTTTTTTTTTCTTCAGTCTACTACTAATTAGGCTTTAAAAATCATGAATCTCCAGTTTTAGTACATCATTTATCACTCTCACCTGGCCACAATCCTAGATAGAAACCAAAGACCCAGAGGCCAGAGCGAAACAGAACTTCTGAAAATTCACTGCTGGTATATCTTTGGACCTTCATATCTTGCTTTAGGATAATTTATTGAGTTTTACTGTTACACATTTTCTTTTTACTTGAATTAAAATACTCAACAAAGGAGAAACATAATTTCTGGTCTATGTTTTCCAGAACATCATTGGTAAGAGAATATAGTGGGGTGCATAACTTGAGGTTTTGCAGCTTATATCTCCCCAGCATCAGGGCACAGCCCATTTTAAAGAATGTTTTCGCATTACTTATTTTCATGTTAATAATGTTTTGTTCAAGTCTGTACAGCAGGTGATTTCCCTTGAAATCTTTAGTCTCTTTAGTCATTCCCTATCTTTGGGTGCATTGTGGACTGGAGGCAGAATGGAGTTGCAGCCAAGCTCTTTTCTGGCCTTTTCTCTTAGGTTGCACAAACAAATACGTACTCCTGATACCTAACCCTAACTACTTGACAAACAGAAAGTTAGACATTAATATTCACGGAAGTGAATGGATGTTGGAGGAAGCCTGCGCTCTCTAGCAAGTATGGGACTTTCCCATCTAATAACTAATTAAGAGGGCATTTGAACTGTTATTGCTACATCCAGGAGAGTGGAAATGTGGTTTCTGGCAAGTGTTAATCAAATTCTGTGACATACAATTCTTATAACATTTGAAATTTCTTTAAAAGTATTATTTCCTAATCAAACTTTAACATTTGGTACCATAAGTAGTTCTTTATGCTTTGCCAAGACACTGTTTGAGGGATTCAGTGGAATAACAAATTGGTTTACGCCACAAATGTGATTAATTCCTTTCCCCTCCAATTTGAGAAACCAGGAGCAGAAACCTGGCTGTTTGTCCCTGTGGCAGCTCTGTATTGCAACTTCTGCCCTTCCTTCATAGTTGTCTGCTCATGTAGAGCAGTGGTTCTCCACCTGTGGGTCATGACCCCTTTGGGGGCTGAGTGATCCTTTCACAGGGGTTGCAGCATTAGGAAGGTTGAGAACCACTGATGGAGACTAACTGGATGCTGTCAGTGGTGAGAGCGCAACTGTAGCATGCTTTTGTCAGCACAGTTACAAGCATGACCTGCCTGGCTCGCTGGTTTAGTCACTTGTTCATCTACTGTTAGCAGATTAACACCGTGAGCAACTTAAAACAGATTTGTTGCCTCCTATTTTGTGCTGTGTCACAAGGCTTGCAAAAGCCTGGGACACAATTTTGTTTTAGTTTTGACTTTTCTCTCTCTCTCTCTCTCTTTTTTTTTTTAAGGCAAAGAGCCGAGCCCCAATTCCTGTTCTCCCGTATGTGTGTGATTTGACTTCCATGTGTATATAAAACTATTGCACCCTAACCAAACTTCCTCAGACTGTGCACTGTTTGTTTAAAGTAATCACGTATTTTAGTTCAATGCTGTTGTATTTTTTCTTTTTATTTAAAACACTACTTATTCTCTAACAAATTTCAAAGGGTAGTGATCTTAAAAAAATCACTGGAAACTAGGAAATGTTTTTGTTGTTGCTTTGTTCTTTAAAGAGTGCAAAGGTCATTGTATCTTTGGCTCTTCTTACCTTGAACATGAATCGTCAGCCATTGTGTGGCTAGGAACCAGTGCACTTGGCGTTAGCAGATCTGCTGTTGCTGGGACTGAGCGCGACTTGATGCAGTGACGACAAATCATTGCATAGAAGTAATGTTTTCCCAATGTGCAACTCAAGTTTGTAAGATGAAATCTGCTTCTTTACATCATTATTTAGTTTTTGTTTCCATTTAGTATTTAATGGTCTTTGGAGAAAAAAAAATAAACAGAGTGTTATATATATATATTTTGGTGCAAGATAAGATTTTGTTTTTTGAAATAAGTCTGTAGCATAAAGGTTAAACTATTTTAAGACAAAAATAAAAATAGAGTGTATTTAAACGATATTTTCTGAGAATGTTTGTTTGTTTTCTCTGCCTCAGTTACTACAATAGTGCTTTATTTCCCAAGCTATCCTTTGGGAGTGAAAACATGTTACATTTGGTTAAACCATTATAAGAAGCCTTGGTTTCTAACCCATAGCTCTGTCCTATTTCCAACATGTGTTACTAAGTAGCCTGTGTCAGATCTAGGAAAAAAAAAAAAAGTTTAATGGGACTAAGGGTTGGCTCAGTTGGTAAAGTACTTGCCAAACTGAGGCAAGTTTGATTTCCAGCACCCATGTAAAAGCTGGTGGTGGCTCCTACACTGGGAGGTGTGAGACAAGAGAATCCCTGGAGCATAATGCCCAGACAGGCTGACCCTGTCTCAGGGAGGTGGGTGGCATTCCCGAGGATGACAACCAAGGTAATCCTCTGCACTGCTCCCCATACACACTTGGGTGGGCACCCCCCACACGTACACAGTGATAAAAGAAAAAGGGAAAGATAGTTCTACATTAGCTTCCCTATAGCCTGTATTCAGCTAGGGCCAGTGAGATTTTAGGCAGTTGAAGGGGACCTTTGCTCCCAGGGACAAAATGCCATCCACAACTAATCACTTTTCAGAAACCATTATGCCAAGGTCCAACCACCATGACTGCATGTGTTTTAATGCTGTATTTCACAAATAATCTTACACACTCTTTTTCCAGTTTGGTTCTGCTTTCAGAGTTTTATTTGGTTACCAAAATGATAGAAGCCATATATGAACATCTCATGACTTTTGTAAAGTGCATAAAGAAAAATGAGGATCTGGGGAGAGACCTTTTTTATAAAAGAATGAAAATCCCAACTGTTCAGTTTTACCAATGCAGACTCAGGAGTCAGAGGCTGGAGTGAAAACCTACTAGCTCAGAGAGGCAGAAAAAGCACCCAGCTGATCTTCCTACTCAGCATATGTCCCAGAAGAAAAAAGCCCTCTACTTAGCTCATGTCCCAAAAGAAAAAAATCTAAAAGCCCAAGGCCAAAAACTTCTAGCTCAGCTGACAGCCCAGGAAGAGAAAGCCAAAAGCTGAACTCCAAAGAGCTCCTTCTCCTTCTACGAACTGTCTTAAATAGTCTCTCAAAGTCCCTCATTTCTGTTTAATCCCTGTCAGCTGGTTTCTTGCTCCATCTCTTGACTTAGGGGTAACTTTGTTAAATCCTGTCTACAGAAAGCTCTTGGATTAAAGGTGTGTGCTAGGGCTGAGCCATACCATAATCACTTGTTTAAAATAAACAGAAAGTTCTTGGATTAAAGGTGTGTGTTAGGGCTGAACCACACCAAACAAGAAACATATTTTTATATTTCACAGTCTCTGGGTTCACAATGGGACCAAATATCCTGCAACAGAGACTTAGCTCCTAAATCCTGTCACCCAGCTCCAGATCCTCTCAGGCCAAGAGTAAGTGATTCTGTGTACCAAGCAGGGGCTGCTTCCTCCTTGTTTGAAGTGCCTCCTCATACTGCCTTGTCTCTGAAACCCAGGTGTATGCTTTGGCTCTAGAAGGAAACTGTTTATAGATGATCTCGTTTTCTGACCTTTTTGCCTTTTGTAGAATAGGCCCAAGTAAATAAAATAATATGTGGATAGTACTTATTTCAGTTGGGGTTCTTCCTTCTAAAGTGTTTGCTGCACTTTGCTTTCCTTTTCCTTATTTCAGTGGTTCTTATCCTGTGGATCCTGACCACCACAGGGTTTGCATAGCAGATGTTTACATTATGATTCATAACAGTAGAAAAATTGCAGTTATGAAGTAGCAACAAAGTACCTTTATTGGGGGTTATCACAGCATGAGGAACTGTATTAAAGGGTCACAGCACTAGGAAGGTTGAGAACCACGGCCTTATTGGTTTGTTTTTTTTTACTGTAGACACCACCTCATTGTAACTTCAATCTAAAAAGAAAAATAATTACAGAGCAATCATATATATATATACACACACACATACATACATACATACATACATATATACGTATATATATATATACACACACGTATATATATATATGTATATATATAGTATTATTTTAGCTATATTACTGTTCTGGAGGGAGCAGTCCTCTGAGATTGTTAGTAAGTATGATTATTTTCTCTGATTCCTTTTTTTTTCTCTTGAGATGGGGGTTTTACTCTGTAGCCCTGGCTGGAACTCACTGTTTGGACCAACCTAGCCTCCAACTCACAGTGATATGCCTGCTTCTGCCTCGAAGTGCTGAGATTAAAGGTGTGTACTGTCATACTTAGCTTCCATCATCATCCTCACCGTCACTATCATCGTCATCATCATCTGAAACTTCGAGCTTAGATAGATAGATAGCTCAGTGGTTAAGAGTACTGGCTGCTTTTGCAAAGGACTTGGGTTCAATTCCCAGCCCTCACATGGTAGTTTATAACTATCTGTGATTCCATTCCCAGGGGATATGAGGTCCTCTTCTGACCTATGGGGCACCAGCACAGACATAAGGAAAAAGCACTCTTACACATAAAATAAATGTAAATTTTAAAACGCTTTCTATCTATTCCCCTCACTCTTTCCCGCTGCACACGAGTGAGTGTGTGCGCGCACATACTCTTGTATTGACTTCAGAAGACAACTTAATAGGAATCAATTTTCTCTTCTATCATGTGGGTACTAGGGTCAAACTGATACCTAGAATTAGGGAATTTCCTGGCTACAGAGCAGCTGTGGCTCAGAGAATCTGCTTAGAGCAAAGGAATACAGTAGAAAGTAGCAGCAAAAGCAGTGAGCTCAGACTCACAGAAGATAATCCTGAGTACCAGAGACATACAGAGGAATTCCTGCTTGCCCAGGGCCATCACACCGGGTCTGCCTTTCAGGTTGACCGGGCTTTAGGGGATCCCTGTGTGCAATGGGGATTCATGTCTTCTTTTTCCTGGGCCTTAGTGTTGCACTTGATGCGTAGGAGAAAAATGTACAGGAGTGGCTAAGTCAGCTCTGCAAAGAGGTGTGGCACAGTGGCTGGTAGGACCTAGATCAACAAAGCCCTATTTGTTAATTTTATCTGTACAACTTTCTGCTTTTTGCTGAAAGAAGCTCATTGGTACTCTAACCCTTAATGCTTTGGTAAGTGACCCCTTAGAGGGATTAGATGTGTTCCCTTCAGGTGACACTGTAGTCTCAAAAGTGAAATGGTGAAGTGAATCTTCACTCTGTAGCTGATTCTTGAGCAAGCACACATGATCTCAGGCAGAATCATCCTGTGGCAGAGCTTGTCAGGTCAGAGGGTAGGTGAATGATCCATCTACCAAAGGCAGCGGGTGACCTTGGAAAAATGTATGCTCAAGGGACTTGAGGGTTGTGTTGTCTGCTTGTTTACTTGTTTTAGGTAGAAAATTGGTTTCTGTAAAAGCTTCGAGCTTTTAGAGCTCTTGTCTCTAACAAAGCTGTGTAGAGATGATTCGTTGTTCAGTAGAGCTGTACACTTTCCAGGCTGAAGCTGCTCACTCAAAAAAGCTGTTCAAAGGGTGCTAGTGTGCTCTTCTTGTTGAAGCTTTCAGAAGGATAACCAACACACACACAGCCTTGACTGTGAACTGTTTTCAAAGTTTTGAAAGAATGTTTGTTTCTGAATTTCTACATGGGATAAGAAAAGTTATAAGTTGTTACAATTTTACAGATTGGAAGCGAGCAGAAGAATGACAACAGATTCAGATTTACACATACAGACCTTTCTAGAACAACTTTGTGTTTTATATGATTTTAAATAGGACCATTTTTTAACTTAAAAAAAAAAACCCTTCTTTTCTTGTGTTTTCCTTTGTTTCTTTTTTAAAAAAAGAGATTTATTTTAAATTATGTCTGTGTGTGTGTGTGTGTGTGTGTGTGTGTGTGTGGTAAGTGTCCTTGAAAGGCCAAATGTGATCAGGTCCCTGGAATTGGAGTCCAACAGATGGTAGTGAAGTGCCTGACATGAGTGCTGGGATCAAACAGTTCTTTCTTCAAGAGCAGGGTCCGCTAGTAACCACTGAGCTAACTCTTCAGTCCTTCTTAAGTCTTTTTGCTACTAGCTTTCTTTTCTTTTTTATTTTTATTTTTTATTTTTATTTTTTTACTATTATATTTTTTTTTATTTTTCTTTATTAATTACACTTTACTCACTTTGTATCCCCCCCACCGTGGTTCCCTTCCTCCTCCCGTCCCAATCCCTCCCTTCCTCCACCCTCTACATGCATGCCCCTTCCCAAGTCCACTGATAGAGGAGGTCTTTTCCTTCCTTCTGATCCTAGTCAATTAGGTCTCATCAGGAGTGGCTGCCTTGTCCTCTTCGGTGGCCTGGTAATGCTGCTTCCACCTCAGGGGGAGGTAATTAAAGAGCAGGCCAATCAGTTCATGTCAGAGACAGTCCCTGTTCCTATCACAATGGAACCCACTTGGAGACTGAGCTGCCATGGGCTACATCTGTGCAGGGGTCTTAGCTTTATTTTCTTCCAGCCTGAGGAGATTGAGAAGTCTTTCTGAGTAGATAAATGTTTGATTGGCAAGTGGTCACAGATTTAAACATGTGTACCCAAACCACAAGAGTCTATAGTTATGGAACCTGAAATTTCAGATGTCCCATAAGCAGAAAAAGATGCAAACTGGTATCATAGGATGACTTTTTTTTTTTTTTTTTTTTTTTTAAGGATGACATTTTTTTTATAAGTAAGAATGGATATACATTTTTAAAAGGAGACAGAATAGTAGCAACTTCTGGTTTCTGGGAGCATATTTTCCTCAATAGTTGGGGAACCTGGAATTGTCTAGTAAAGCTGAACACAGGTATACACCAGGACCAAGTGCTCCTTGGGATGGTACCTTCCCTTGTGCCACCTCTGGCTGTAGTGTAAGGAGGGAAGTTCACTCTGTAAGCCAGTTTGTTGTTTCCTTCTTAAAAAGCAGGATAATTGAAAACAAGACATTATTGTTACACAAATCCTTGTATGTTGTACATGAATTTACGTTCTCACATAGGTACTCACATTTAAAAGAAGTTAAATGTGTTTTTAAACTGTGGGTTATTGTTGTAAAAGAAGGAGGAGGACGAGGATGAGAAGAAGTGGAAAGCCATGGTTTTAAGGAGATTAGTTTATGTGCTTAAAATTCTTCTTGCCCATTTTCCATTTTGAGCTATTTCAGTGTGACTCCATCAAGATGTATTCACCGCTGTCCTAAGCCACTGTGAAGATTCATAAGTAGAGATGTAATTGTACACTTATATCAACTATAGCAACACGATTTTGTCTCAATAATGGGAACTAGAGCAAAAGCAAATGAAGAATATTAAATGATAACACTTACTTTTGATACTTGAAAAACTAAGCGGGATGTTGCAGAGTGTTGCCATGTTCTGTGCCCTGGTGCCCGAGACTGCCTTCTGTAGCCACTGTCAATGTTGGTACCATGATCCTGTGAGGAGACCCATGGAGAGGAGGCTGGATGTTTTTGGAATATGGAAATGGCTTCCTGCACTCAGCTAGAACCCTTGGTGATGTCTTGGTGATCCCAACATGCACAGAGCAAAAAAAAAAAAAAAAAAAAAGCTTGGGGACAGAGTTAGTTTGTTAGTACCATGGGCAGAAGGACCAGCAGGCCATCATAAGGGCCCAAGGCCAGGCCCTGGGAGGAAGAATTGCGGAAGAAATCCAAGGCAAGAGAATGAAGAGATCTGAATGGACAGAAGGGGTGTGTAGAGTCAATAATCCTATGCAGATACTTCAGAAAGTACACTGGGGGCCCATTTATGTTTCTTAGCACACATTGAGATAAGGTCAGAAGCCAACCAAACCATACACATGACTAGTGTTAAAAAGCCTGAGTGCAGCTGTCTCTTTAGAAGCCCTTGGGTGTATCTGATCTCTTTCCCGAGCACCTGTCACTTAAGTCTATATAAAGTCCCTTTCAAAAGGTGGAACAGCACTGCATATTGATAAGGGTGTATGTGAGTGCATAAAGTACATGAGGATCGTAAGCACCACATTGGGGTAATGATCATCTCTGGAGAGAGGTGTGGCCGGGAGGGACACAGACTTTAGGTTCATTACTACAGTGTCTTAAGTTGGGTAATGAAAACACAGAGCAATGACAGTTTTGTTTTGCTTTTTTTGTCAGTTTGGTTTTTGGGACAGGGTTTCTCTGTGTAGGCCTGGCTGTTCTGGAACTTTCTGCAGACTTGGCTGGCATCAAACTCAGAGATCTGCCTGCCTCTGCTTCTGCCTCCCAAGTGCTGGAATTAAAGGCATTTTGTGCCACCACTGCCCCAGCATCAGAGCAGTGACAGCTTTGTTGTTTTTTGTTTTGTTTTGTTTTTCTGAAAAAAGATTTCACCATGTAGTGCAGTTTGGCCTTGAACTTGTTATTCTTCTCTTTTCAGGTACTGGAATTCTTGGGTATCTGCCACCATGCTTAGATTTTTGTACCTTTCTGTGTTAAATATTTATAATAGCACCAAAAATGTAGAATAAAACCCCTTTTCTAACTTTCTTAATATGTCACCAAAAATGCATATGTTTTGGAGCTGATTTCTGTTAGCTGCTTGTAACAGTTAGATATATCACCAAAAGCAGGAAGAACACTACATTTTTTCCTGGTAGTTTTCCCGTGTTGAAATGAAAAACTTTTGTGCCTCAAAAGATACCATCAAGAAATAGAGAAAACTACTCACCCAATAGGAGAAAGGATTTAGAGGCCTTAACAAAGAGATTTGTGTTTGAATATACTCTTACAGCTCAGTTTAAAAAAACACACAGAAATGGACAGAGGTCAGCTGTAGTGACACACGCCTTTAATCCCAACACTAGGGAGGCAGAGGCAGAGGCAGGTGGATATCTGTGAATTCCAGCCTGCCTGATCTACATAGCAAATTCTAAACCAGCCAGGGATACACAATGAGACCATAATTTAAAAGAAAGAAAAGAAAGGAAGGAAGAAAGAGAAAAGAAAGAGAGGGGTAAAGTATCTGGATATTTCTACCTAGAAAAGAGACAAACATTCAGTAATTGCACAAAAATGGTACCATCAGAGAGATGCCAATCGAATATGTGATACACTCACTACTGCTTCAGTCATTTTAATTTGTTAGTTGCTTTTAATTTTCTTATTTATTGTGACTAGAGACCTGAAGAAGCAACTTAAGGGTGGCAAGGTGTCTTAGTTTGGGTTTTATTGTTGTGAACAGAGACCATTTTGTTAAGCGAGAAAATCCCAGTCGTTCAATTTTACCAATAAAGACTCAGGAGCCAGATGCAGGGGTGAAAGCCTACTAGCTCAGAGAGGCAGAGAACGAATTCAGTTGCCCTTCCTACTCAGCTGACATCCCAGACGGAAAAAGCTTCTCACCCTCTCCACACTATCTTAAATACCCTTCAACTTCATGTCCCTCCTTCCTGTGTTTCACTCCCTGTCAACTAGTTGCTTTCTCTGCTTCTTGACCTATGGTTGGGCTTATTTAGCTCTTGCTTACTGAAAACTCTTAGGTTAAAGGAGTGTCCTAGGACTGAGTCACCCCCCAACTACTTGTTTACAATAAACAGCTATTGGATCAAAGACTGAGCCATAGCACAATTAGAAACAGAATTTTCCAATTCAATCTTGGGGTGCACAATGTGATCAAATATCTTGCAACACACCATGGCCCATAGCAACTCCTATAAAGGAAAACATTTAATTGGGAGCTGGCTTACATTTTCAGAGGTTTAGTCCATTGTCATCATGGTGTTGAGCATGGCTGTGTGCAGGCAGCAGCAGGAGACTGTGTGCCACACTAGGTGTAGCTTGAACATAGGAGACCTCAAAGTCGGCCTCCACAGTGACATACTTCTTTCAACAAGGCCACACCTCCTAATGTGCTTCCTCCTATGGCCAAGCATTCAAACACGAGTCTATGGGGACTTTACCTATGCAAACCACCACAGAAGGCTTACTTTGAGGGCGGTGAAAGTTTGGCAGTAGGGGCATCTCAGTCTGTGGTGTGGTCCTGTGAAGCAGCAGCTTGGTTACGGCAGGTGAGAACCAGAAGCCAGTATAGCCTTTAAAGACCTTCAGCTGTTTCCACCAGACAGGTCTTACAGCACTACAGCCTTCAAAACAGCAGCACAAGCCAGAAAACAGGCGCTCAAAACTTGAGCCTGTGGGGACCATGTCTAGATTTGAGCCAGTGTGCACAACTGCTATCAAAACATCCAGAGAAGATGACAGATTTAGAACCTGCCTCTGATGTGAATAAGAAGAGTCAGGATGACAAAAAATACACTCTATTTCAAGGAGAGGAGAAGAGGAAGCCCCTGGAAGTCAAATAAGGAGTGGACGTGTACAGGGGATACTCTGAAAAGAAACAGGGATCCACTCACACAGTTCACTGGGGGCTGAGGGAAAGCACAAGCCCTGTCGCCAGGCAGCACTGTGAGAGGAGGACAGGGTGCGAGTCAGGAGTCAGTCCTCTACTGCTAGCCTGTGGCTTCTGAAGAATGAGTTTGGCGCCTTCACCCACTGAGCCAGTTCACCAGCTGATTGTTTTGAAGCAGGATCTCTAGCTGAATCTGAAGCCCATAGGTCAACCACAGGCAACTGAGGAATGCTGACAGAGGGAGGAACAGTCTTCCCCAGGGAAGAGCACACGTGGTTATACAATTCCAAATGGGCAGCCCTGAAAACATACATGCTAGTAACGTTATACCGACTGAGCAGGATGTGTTTACATACTTAGGAACACATACACACAGACAACAACAACAAAGAAAAAGAGGCCATAAATTTGAGAAAGAACAGGTAGAGGATTAGAGGAAGGAAAGGTAAGAGGGAAATTTAAAAAAAATTTTTTTAAAAGAACGTAAGCTTTAGAATGAGCCATTAAGTAGCCTGCTTCCATGCTTGTTTTTTGCTTTGGTTTCTTCCCCGATTCTCCTCAAAGATGGACTGTGACCTGAAAGAATGTGTCAAATGAACCCTGTTCTTCGCAAGTTGCTTTGGGTGGTATTTATCACAGGAACAGAAAGGAAACTAGGACAAGTGTGACTGCAGCTTCTAAGAACTAATGGACATGATTAAGAAACCAAACCTAAGGTGAAGGCCATTGAGTGAAAGAAGGAGCTGAGAAAAACTAAAGCACAGAAATCTATTTGTGAAATTATAGAAGAAAACTTCCCAAATCTAAAAAAAAAAGTGCACATAGAAGAATCAGTCATTTAAAACCCTAAATAATAATGTCCAGAGAAGAAGCTAGCCATGACACAATTTAGTACAAAACAATATTAAAAGATTCAAGTGTCAAAAACCCAACACATACAGACAAACACATCAGAATATTGTCAGGCTTCTTAACCCAAACTGTTAGAGCCAGGAAATCATAGTATGATCATCTTTTGCTCCTCATGTGTTTTGTTTGTTTTCAGGGATTGATTTGTTTTGGCCAGTGATTTGAAGGTAACACCTAGATCAGGAGACAGCCTTGAGTAGACAGTAATGTGCAAAGTCCCTACCCCAGCAACCTCCTTCTCCAGCTTGTCCTATCCCAGACTTCTCCAAACCCTACCATCACCTGATAGGAACCAAGTGTTTTGAACACAAGAGCCTGTTGGGAAGATTCGCACTAAACGATAACTCTGCTCATGATTCTGTTTTCACACAGACATGTCATAATGCAAAATGCATTGAGTTTAACTTCAAACATCTCCATTGTCTTAGAATTCCAACTGTTCAAAGGTCTACAGATTCTAAGATTCAAGCAGTCCTCTCCCATTCACACTGTAGTAGCTCACCTTATTTCTTCAATAGCATCAAATAAGCCTGGGCTTTGGTCTGTGAGCTCATATCACGTAGCAGGAAAGAGGCAAACTGACTCATGTTCAAGGCTGGAAACAAAAGGTTCATGGTTATGACATTGTAGAGTTTGGATTTCTATAGCCTAGAACCTGGCAGCTGTAGGTCTTTTAGATACTTCTGGATGTCCCACGGGGTGTCCCCACTCTTGTTGAGATGAATGACCTCATCATTCTTTAGCTTCTGGAGGCTGCTGCTGGTTAATCCCCGCACATTAAGGATGCCCTGGAGACCGAGGAAGCAAAGTATGGAACACTCCACAAACCTGTGAGTTTTCCTTGCTCAGGGGCCATGCTAATCTCTGTATCAAGGCAGTCTTTTTAATTGTGAATCCCCTGCCAAAAAAAAAAAAAAAAAAAAGTTTTAAGTTATATGTTTTTAGTATACGGTAGAATAAACATTGCCCTTCCAAAAAGGAATATAGACAGCAAGGAAAGATGAGACAAGAGCACAGCCAAAACGGAGTCAGAGAACCAATCCTGGAAGCCCCGCTCCCTACATCTGAGGTTCCAGTGGCATCTACTGAGTGTCAGTGGGCTCTATAGCCTTGCCACTGTGACCCTGCCTCCTGTAGAACACGGGCTCTCTTTCTTGGCTGGCTCCACTGTGTGCTTGGGAGGTGTTCACATTCTTAGCACTTGTATTATCCTGGGGTGTCCATTACTGAACAGCTCAATCAGGAGCTCCACGCTCAGGAATTCGGCTCAGGTGCACATGCTTGTCCTTACCTGCTTTCTGGAAGCTTGATGCAAATCCCCATGACCCTCTAACTCTTGCAGTTTGCATGACTTCAGAACCAGTCCCACATGGATAATGAAGCCAAGTTCCACTGCCAGGTCAGAATTCAGCCTGACCCTGTACACCTGGGTGGCTGACCTGGAAAAGCAGTCCCCGAGGTTTTTGAGCAAGGGAACTTTGAGACGCTCTGTTTTGGACTTCTCCTTTTGAAAGAAATGTTTTTCAAGAGGGTTTTCAGTTTTATTCTTGTGAGTGGGGACTTGCCTTTATGGCGTCATTCCTATTTTCCCCGTTAAAGCCTCTGGCTTGTCCTCAGCTGCATCAGCCTCTTTTAACAGCTACGGCTGCTTTGCCCACACCCGCCTTGTCTCCTTTAGCTGTGGTTTTAATGCTCATTCCTTTCCTGGGGAAACTATCTTTCAGATCTTCCCCACTTTTTGCTCCCTGTCTTTTGAAATCTAGCTGAAGACAGGGATTTCAGCTAGATTTCAAAAGACAGGGAGCAATAGCCATGACACAGCCTGGATGTTAGGCCACCTTGAAGTTTTTCCCAACAAGCAAACTAGTCCATTGTTTTTAAATTCAGCCTTACCAGATCTTTAGGACATGGGTGGAACGTGCATGTTGTCACAAACAGCGACCTCCACTCCAGTTTTCTTTATGGTCTTTGTGCCTCCTCAAAACCCCACAAGCCTGGCTTCACTGTGCATCTTCATCAGTACTGTGGCCTTCTGAACTCCCACCAGAAAACACCATTAAAGCCTGGGTCTGGTATTCTAGAGTTTCTCCAGCCTGCAACTCTCCCATTCTTCCCACAGTCAGGTCCAAAGGGCTACAGCTGATAGGGGCAGGTTTTTTTTTCACGAGAACCCAATTTCTTAGCAGCGATATTTTTTGTTGGGCACATTTCTCATCTCTGTGCGCAAATGCTTAATAAGTGACTTCAGGATCAAAGAGATTACACAGTGGGTAAGAATGCAAGCAAAAGGACCTGGGTTTGAATCTCTGGTGTCAACATAAAAGTGGAGCGTGCCTGTATATGCCTATAACTGCAGCATTGCGGGGTGGGGACAGGCTTATCCCAGGAGCTCACTGGCCGGCCATCATAGCCAAAACAGTAAGCTTTGGGTTCAGTGAGAGGCCCTCTGTGCTGGTTAGCCTATGTCAACTTGACACAAGCTAGAGTCATCAGAGATGAGGGAGCCTTAGTTAAGAAAATGCCTCCATACGATGGGGCTGTAGGCAAATCTGTAGGGGGTTTTCCTAGTTAGTGACTCACGGGGAGGGCCCAGCCCATTGGTGGTGGTGGTGCCCTTGGGCTGGTGTTCTTGAGTTCTATAGGAAAGCAGGCTGAGCAAGCCATGGGGAGCAGGCCAGTCAGTAAGCAGCACCCTCCCATGACCTCTGCATCAGCTCCTGCCTCCACGTCTCTGTCCTGCCTGAGTTCCTGTCCTGATTTCCTCCAATGATAAACAGCAATGCAGAAGTATAAGTCAAATAAATCCTTTTCTCCCCAACTTGCTTTTTGGTCATTGTACTGGCTGGTTTCATGTATCAACTTGACACAAATGTCATTAGAAAGAAAGGCGCCTCAGTTAAGATCCAGGTGTAGGGCATTTTCTCAATTAGTGATCCATGGGAGAGGGCCCAGCCCATGGTGGGTGGTGCCATCCCTGGGCTAGTAGTTCTGGGCGCTATAAGAAAGCAGGCTGAGCAAGTCAGGGGAGCAAGCCAGTAAGCAGCACCCCTCCATGGCCTCTGCTTCAGCTCCTGCCTCCAGGTTCCTGACCTGCTTTGAGTTCCTGTCCTGACATCCTCCAATGATGGACTATGATGTGGAAGTGTAAGCCGAATAAACCCTTTCCTTCCCAATTTGCTTTTTGGTCATGGTGTTTTGTTGCAGCAGTAGAAACTCAGACAGTCATGGTGTTTTATCACAGCAATAGTAATCCTTACCAAGACCTCAAAAAATAAGGTGGAGAACAATAATAGAAGAACACATCTGATGTATTTCTGGATTCTAAATACATACACGTGGGCTTGCACACGCACACACTCCTGTGTACATAACACATACACATACATACACATACTTCATGGCAGGGGAGTCGTTGGCAGTAGGGGTTTGAGATTGCTTCCTGACATCTCAGTAGATCAGGAAACAAAGCAGTTCTATATTTCAATCCCTAAATGTAACTTCCAACTGAGATTGCTATATGCAGCAAATTTATCTTTTTTAATTTGATGAAGAAGTTAGACACTTCAAGCAAACCACTGAGTAAAGGAAGTCATGCCTTCCAAAGCAGCACTTCAGGAGGTACTTAGAGGATGTTCTAAGGAGTACTGTGATCAGTCACTAAATAATTTCAAGGGGTGACAAACGGGATTGCAGTTTTTATTGAACACAATATTGGAATTCATTTCAATACTTTCATATGTAAAGATAATGTTCTTGGTTCCTATTTGCTCCTACTAACCGATTGACCAAAGCAACTTGAGGAGGAAAGGGTTTGTTTGGTAGAACTGCCAAGTTATCCCACTACAGTACTCCTGGGTGTAAAGCCAAGTGAGTCTAAGCGTGCCATTGCACGTATACACTTACTGCTTCACTCTTCACTGTAGCCAAGACAGGGAGCCAACCTAGAGTCCATCAACAGAAGAATGGGTGAAGAAAATATCTTTCCACACTGTAGAGTTTACTCAGCTGTCTAGAATAATAAAATGTCATTTGCAGGAGAGTGGGCAGAACTAGAAACCATTATGTTAAAGCAAAATAAGAAAGACTTAGAAAAGCAAATGCTATATATTTTCTGTTATGAGGAAGCGTGTCACACACACACACACACACACACACACACACACACACACCTCTGTTAAGTGCAATTGTTGCTCTTGCAAAGACCCTGGGCTCAATCCTGGCACACGTGTGGTAGCTCACACTGTGACTCTGGTTCCCATGGATCTGATACTCTCTTCAGGACTCTGAGGGCAGTGCATGCATGTGGTACATCTATCTACTGTCTTATCTGTCTGTCTCTCTTTCTCTCTCTCTATACATACACACACACACATACATACATACATGCATAGGAACACTCATAAAATAAAAATAAATAAACCTTTTAAAATGATAATTCATGGTATGTAACTCCAACTACCTTTGGAATTGAGGGTAATAATTTTGAGCTGTTATTATCTTGGCATCGCTAAGTGCCACACGCTTTTTAGAAGATAATTTTAAATAGTGGGGGCACAAAACATGGTGGGAAGTTATTACCTATGTTCAGGGGACCCAGGAGACAAAAATGGCTGTAATTGAAGGCTGACATGACTGGCTTCCTCGCTACTTACAGACTGTTTCTACATTGAGAGGAGACTTCAGAAGAACCTCCACCCCTTAGAGAAACATGGTTCCTTACTGTCCAAACCACAGGTGATGGTTAGTCCTAAATAAACCAACCATTCTGCCTACTGCGTGGGAGTGCTTACTGGCCTCCCACAGAGGCTCAGGGCAGGTTTTGTATGGAAGGTAGGACAGGGTGCAGTGAGTTCTCAAGGTTCCTGCTGAGCACCACCCCTCTCCTTTCACCCAAAGGGTTTTGAAAGCACTCCATCCTTCCAGTATGGCCATGACCGCATCCTTGGGGCACTGGGCTGGACTGTGGCAGCTCGCTGGAGATGCCCCTTTCTGTTTTAAGATCCACTTGTCTAGATTCCCTTCCCTTTCTTGGTTGCCGTCACTGTCACAGCAGACAGATTACGGTGTTGCTCAGGGATGCTGAGAAAGAATGTGTCAGCCTGTGGCTTTAGGCAGCACTGATCTCCTCTGAGGCTTAGCTCAGCTCTGTTGGTTAGCTCCCTGGCCCTTTGTCAGAGCACATTTGTTACTGCAGTGAAACATGCACACCTTTCTCTTGGCTGTGAAACATTCAAAATCACCTAAGCATCGGCTCAGGTGCTAACTAGCAGAACCAACACTGGAAGTGTGGCTGCCACAGGCTCTTGGGAACTTAGTCTTTTGATGTGTGAAAACCTGTTACTGTTTCATGGTGCTGATCAGAGTAGAGGCAGAGGCAGGAGGATCACCACTAGTTTGAGGTTAGCCTGGTCTACATAGCAAGCTTCAGGATCACATGGTGAGATCCAGCCTCAGAAATCAATTAACAAGATAAATGAAGCTGGGCGTGGTGGCTTATGTCTTTAATCCCAGAATTCAGAGGCAGAGGCAGTCAGATAGCTTGAGTCCAAGGCCAGCCTGGTCAATAAAGGGACAGCCACGGCTACACCAAGAAAACATATCTCAGAAAACCAAAATCCAAAAACCAAACCAAACCAAAACAAAACAAAACAAAACCAAAAAAAACCAAACCAAAACAATAAAACCAAAACCAAAACAAACAAACAAAAAACCAAAACCAAAACCAAAACAAAACAAAACCCAACCCCAACCAACTACAAACAAACAAAAAACATCCCAACAAACAAAACAAAAGATAAATGAAAAGAGATTATGTTTCCTAAAAGGGCTTTTAAACTCTTAAGTTTCTTACTTTTCTTTTAAAGTGCAAGCTTCTGACTTAGAAATGTTCACATGTGTTTATGTCAGTACACACAGCTGGAACGGACCTGTTGGTGTGGGAAGGAATAAAAGTCAGCTGGACCTGTTACTAATGGGTCACTGTTCCCACCTCCCTCCCCTCTGTCCCTCTGCCATGAGCAGTGAGCCTGAGTGGCCTGGTACTCTGACCTTCACTCTCTGCAGGCCACTGAAATTGCAGGGAGCCATTCCTGTCAGAGACAGAGTGTACTCAAGGAAAGGCAGCAACTGGTCCCAGTTATCCTCGGTCTGATAACTTCCTGGTACATTCTGGCTTGCTAAGTAGTCAACCAAAAGAAAGACCAAATAAATCTGTGTCCTGGATCCTGCCAACTTTATCACCTGGATCAGTGCTCTTTGGCCTAGCTCAGCTCAGAGCTATAGGGCCAAGTAAAACCTTGCAGGTCAGATTTAGCCTCAGGCCTCTGATTTGCTATCTCTAGGCTGTACATATTTCACTGGATCAACAGAGACTTAAGTATTTGCTGAGTGCTAGGCAGTGGGCCAGACCCTGGGGCCAGTGTTCATCCTCAAGTAGCTGGCGCTCTCTGGCTTACCAAACCACCACAAACCCAACCGAATATTAAGGTCCCTATACAACGCAAGATGATGAGGCAGCAAAAAGAAGTCTACTAACCAGCTGGCCAAATGGAATGAGTGGATAAAGGCAGCTCCTGTGGAGGGATGAGGGTTTTCAGCAGAATTTGAAGAACGGACAGGAACGACGGTTTCCAGCAAAGAAGAGACTGGAAGGTGTGGGCAGGTAGGTGTTATTCAGGTATAAAACCTGGACAAGTCATGGAGGTGAGGGACAGCGTGCGTGCGCTCAAGAGAGAAACTGCTAGAGAGAACACCCCACAGATATGCCAGCTGCGGCAGCCATCCTGTTATTTTCAACAATACATCTCTGTTTAGAGGTAGGAAGTAGACATTTGAAAAGAAAGGTGTACCCAGACATGGTGGCCCACACCTGTAATTCCAGTACTCAGAAGACTGAGGCAGGAGGATCACCAAAACTTCGAGGCCAGGCTGGGCTAGCAGAGACCCTGTCCAAAACTGAGACAGCTTTAACTCCCCATAACTACAATCAAGGTGTACTTCTGAAATGGGGGGCGGGGCTTGAGGTGCTGTATGGGGAGGAACACAGGGCAGCTCATCTTGGCAGTGAAATGAAGTAAACAGTTGATGTTTGGAAGAGGAAACTTTTATTAGGAAGCTTCTATAGGAGCCAAGCAGATCCAGGACAAAGATGGCATCAAGGTAGTAGGGGACACGGTGGAAAGGAGAGCAGAGGGAGGAAATACGGGATAAGTGTGCAGACGTGATAATGGTGTCTGGGTCGGGTACAGAGCACATAGGTGAGGAAGAGACAGGAAGGCGGGCTGTCAGGGGCTGTGTCCATTGAGTAGGGAATGAAGGAAGTGGGACAGGCTTGGAGAGATGATTTTTGTAGTCCCATGTCATATCACTTGCAGGTGAGGACAGGTAACTACTGTTTGTAGCTTCTAGCAATAGGATTGCAGCACCGGGGCATATTTGGGAATTCTGTGAGCAGGCTGCACTACCTCTTGGACCACACGGATGCTGGGGATATTCAGTGGAGAGGATGCTGTGTGGCTGATGTGGATGCACACGGGTTTTGGAGCACCACTCTATCTTCTGCTATAGAGAGCTAGTCACCTTTTGTTTCTGTTCTGACAGTGCTAGGGACATCTTGTAGAATGTTTTTGGACTCTGCTTGAGGCAGCATCTGACTGGACTATCTATTGATCAGAGCATCAGGGTTTCCCTATTGTGGACTGGGTTTTGTTCTTTTCAGATCGTAAATCCAGGCTGATCCAACAGCAGTCCATTGAGAGAAGGAAGAGGTGCAATCATGGGTATGAGAAGGACCAGAGGGCACAAGTAGATGACAGGAGCCTCTTTGGTGTTGACTACTCAACCTGTTGTGCTAATGACTCATTAGATGACACTAATTCTTGTTTTGTTTGTTCTGTGAGCAGCTGGTAAACCAATACTCCTAGGCCTGCTTCAATGTTAACCAAAATGGATTGGTGTTTTCCCTTAAAGTCCCCTAGTTAATGTAGCCATGCATGGCAATAGTTAGAGGAAACTCATCCAAGGGAGCAGAGCTTAAAGCCTGCTCAGACAAACCTGTTCATTGACTTGGCGTGGAGGAAAAAAAAAACAATCATACGAATTTCATAAAGATCATATGGCATTCTGGGTAGCAGACAGCTCGGTTGAAAGGAAAAGATGGAAAGAAAGATGACAAGAAGGTCCCAGAAGAGATGTGAGTGATGTGGGGTGTGGGCAAGGGTTGTCTTTCTGTCACAGAACAAGTAGGTAGAAGAGGCAGCTCCATCTGAACTCGAGCCTCTCTGTCACCGCGTAGAGAGCCACTGAACTCAGCTGTGGTTGCCTGCTTCCTAGGAACTATTTACTGTGACCTACACATCTCATTTCCTCCTTTGCAACATGAAAAAGGGCCTCAGCTTCCTGCCTGGGTGTTCTGCAACAAAATTGCATGGGTTTTTGTCAACAGGTCAACAGGGGTCCGGGTGATAGAAAAGAGAAAAAAAATGAGGCTCCCTTTAAGGATCTCCACCTCCTGGTAAGAAGGATTGACCAAGAGTAGTGACCCAGGCAGGTTTTTGTTTTTGTTTTTGTTTTGTTTTGTTTTTTTGGTTTGTTTGTTTTGGAAATCAATAAATAATCTTTTTTTGTGTTAGTTTGCATCACTGTTGTTATGACAAAGATCATGACTAAAAGCCACTTAGGGAGAAAGGGGTTTGCTTATACTTCCAGATGACAGCCCATCCAGGGAAGCCAAGGCAGGAACTCAAGCAACGCAGACACCTAGAGGCAGGGACTGAAGTGAAGACGGCGGAGGACTACTCTTTCTGGCTCGCTCCCCATTCCTTGCCCAGCTTGTTTTTGTTGTTTGCTTGTTTGTTTTGTTTTTGTTTTTTCTTACAACTCAGAACCACCTGCCAAGGGATGTCATTGTCCTTAGTGACCTTGGGGTTCTCCTACATCAATCTTTAATCAAGGAAATGCTCCACAAGCCTCAGGCCAGAGTGATGGAGTCATTTTCTCATTTAACAGTTCCCTCTTCCATATGAGTCTAGCTGTGTCAAGTTAATAAAAAAAAAAAAAGAAAAGAAAAAAAAAACTAACCAGCATACATTTTGTTTTAAAGTGTGTCTGTTTCTTAAAACAAACAAACAAACAAACAAACAAACAAACAAACAAGCAAGCAAGCAAGCAAGCAAGCAAGCAAGCAAGCAAACAAACACCCCAGAAACAAATTGATATTTGCCCTGAAGAAATTGTACTTTTTACCTAAGCCCAGATTCATGCAGGGCCACAGCTCTGCTGCAATGCCGCTGACGCCCAGCAGAGGGTGACTTTGCTCTTCCCAGCTCCTGCAAGGCAGGGGCCGGGCCTGGTTCTGTGCAGACTTGGAGTGTTTCTTTGTTTTTTGTTTTCGTAAGTGATGCTTTGCAAGCTTTTTGCCAGTGACCCACGGTAAGACACCACATCTTGATGTGCTTTGGCTTAAGCTCATGTGTGTCTTGTGAAACAATGTTGCTTCTGGTCCTCTGCCCTCTACTCTTTCTGAGAGCTGGTTGTTTAAAAATCACTGCTCACACCCACTTAGCTGCTCTGACAGCCCACCAAAGTCTGGAGACCTGTGTTCAGATTCACTGGGAATCTGTGCTGTGGAAGAGGGAAGGACTGTTTCCAGGCTTTGGGCTGCCTGGAAAAGGGCCTCCCAGCACTGTGTCTATAAGCGTGATCCCATGCTACCCCTGTCCATTTGGTGTAGACCGCCCCTGCATGTCCACCTTACCCCAGTACCGAGGCTCCCTTGTCTGAGAAGTGGAGTGCAATTACCTGCTTCCAGGGAGCTTGTGAGGCTCGAAGGAACCCTGTGTGTGACACACTGAGGACAGGGTCCAGCCTCTCCAGAGGCCCTCAGTGAAGGACAGCCCCAGTCATCCTCAAAGCTCCTTTTTTATAATGACAGCCATGATGCCGAGCATGAAGCCTGCCTTATGACTCACTGATGTGTGATCAAGGATAACCAAGCAGAGTTCTG
Organism: Psammomys obesus; assembly: GCF_907164565.1. Taxonomy (NCBI): domain Eukaryota; kingdom Metazoa; phylum Chordata; class Mammalia; order Rodentia; family Muridae; genus Psammomys; species Psammomys obesus. The sequence goes on along the minus strand of NW_026596040.1, from coordinate 37,867,895 downwards.
GCCTGGAGGTGAGTGTGACCAGGACTCAGCCTGGTCAGCAGTGGATGCTCTGGGAATGAATACACAGACACTGGAGGACACCTGAGCTCCGGGGCCCCTGGATCTAAAGGGACAGCAGCCAGCGCATCTCACGAGGACCATCACTTAGGCAGAGTCAGACTCAGGGTGCTGTCTCCAGTCTGAGCAGGTTTTGCTGTGCTTTAGAGTCATCTGGAGGAGACTGTTAGTCAAGGGCACGTATGGGATGGGTTTAATCACAATGTCTGGGAATGGGGTCAGATTTTAGTGCCAGGCTGCAACCCGGGGCTTCAGATGTGTGAGCCATGCACCAATTGTGACTCCAGCCCTAAGCATCTGCATTTTTAAAGATTCCCAAGTGATGCCAGTGTGTAGCAAGAGGGGACCTCTGTGTTAAACCCAACCTAAAATAGAGCAAGTTTTTTGTTTGTTTGTTTGTTTATTTGTTTTTGGTGGGCAGTGAGCATCAGGCAGGCAGGAACAGTACCTGTAGCAGGGATTTGTTGGTGGATGTGGGCTTAGGGGATAGGGGGTGGGGGTTGAGGAGAGCTGCTGGTGCCCACAGAGGGTTCCAAAGAAGCTGTTATCTAGACGGTGTTTATGAAACTGGATCAGGACAGCAGCCACCTGGGTGCATATCCTTATGCTATCCTTACTAATGTCGTAACAACCACCAGTCCCTTCCCTCTTAGCTCCTCTACGCTGGCTTCTGTCGGAACAGGAATTCAGAATTGCTGGGGTGCTAGTTGCAACCTTGAGTTGAGGTAGTAGTCCAGGACTCGGCTAGAATGTTTGAACAGCCTAGTGTAGCAAGAGATGATACTGGCTGGGTGTGGTGGCACACACCTCTAATCCCAGCACTGGGGAGGGGTGAGGGTGGGGATCGGAGGCAGGCAGATCTCTGTGGGTTCAATGCCAACCTAGTCTACAAAGTGAGTTGTAGGGCAGCCAAGGCTACACAGAGAAACCCTGTCTTGAAACGCACACGCACACACACACACACACACACACACACACACACACACACACACACCGCGCATTGGAGAGGTGAGGGGTCAAAGTCACAGAGATTCCTGGACTTAAGGAGGCTTAAAAAGCCACTGGAGGGCGACAGGTGCTGGAGAGCCACCTAAGGGTGTCTGTGTGGAGAATTTGTTAGAACACAGCAGGCAGAGAGGCATGACTCGGGACAGCTGGTCCAGCAGGGGTGTGACAGTGCCTGCCAGTCACAGGTCACTGAGGAGCTGCTGAGATGGCAAAATAGTGGAGCTTGGACACACTATTTGCCTCGGAAGGGGAAAGAAGAGGAAGGGGAGACCCGAGACCTTGTCCTTAGCCAGGGAGCACCCTGGATGCCCAGACCCAGCCAGGCTTCCATTTTGCTCTTCCATTTCCATGAGATTGGGTCTGAGGCATACTGAGACAGACACCTCTGCCCACTTTCTGGGGGCTGTTCTGGAGTAATTTGGGGTTGGGCGTTGAAGGCTGTGAAGACCCATACAGGCAGACTTACTCCTTGCCACTTGAATGCCATTCGAATCTGTGGATTCTCATCTCCAGGTCTCCTTCCCCTCCCCGCAGAATCCTGCTGTCAGTCACCACTTCCTCCACAAAGCCAAGCCTCATCTTGAAGTTCTCCTGACTGGTGATTCTTCTAGAAATGAACACGCTGGCAAAGGTGGCACTGGAATGTGCCTGTCCCTGTGCCTGGGCTGGCTCAAGTGCTGGCTCCTGGAAGCTGGCACAGGCCTGCTAGGCCACTGCCCTCCTTAGCTGCCCGGCCCGGTGTTTTGTCAGGCAGAAGCTGGGCGAGGCCCCTGACTAGGTTGGGAGGGAAGCAAAATTCAGTTACTGGCCTGGAAGGCCTTGGTGAGTATTAGATTATCACAAGTGTCTGCTGGGTCTTGGCCCTGGGGGCTCTGCAGAAGAACAGAAAGTAAAGATCTAGCTGCAGTGTCGTCCCCCAGGCCCCAGGGGGGGGGTACAACCAGGCACTTTCAACAACATAGTGTGGTTCCTCTCCAAACTGGTGAGAGGTGGAGGCTGCTTGGCCAGGTCTTCTCTGAGACCCTGTCAGGTTCTCCCAGTGCCGGGGTGGAAGTGAAGGGTGCTGCCGTAACTTACCAGGATGCAGGAGCAGGACTGACGCTTGAGAAGAGCCCTAAGGGACCCACTTACCATGGCCCATGGCCTTGCTGGACTGCATAGGAGGTGCTAGAAATACTAACCTGAAAGCCCCAGAAGAGATGAGGAGGGTAAAGAGTCAGAAACGAGACTTTGCACAGTAAAACTTAGCTCTGTAACCAAGGTTCAGCTGAGTAAAAGTTATTGAGCAATGCAGGGACCAGAACCTCTGGGAGTCTATCCACCGCTCAGCCAGCAGAAGGGACAGCAGTAACTATTCCTCAACTGACTAGAACTTTAGTTACCTGTGACACAATGGCGAGGGAACAACACACCTGGCTACAGCAGGTCTGGCATGGGTGCCCCAGCCCTCCTTGCTGCCATGGCTCTGTTCTGGTTGTGAGTTCCAGAAAGATGAGGCCACTGGCTGGTTCTGAGTGGGGGAGAATGGAAGAGAAAGCACTGGGAGGATGGGTTTGAGAGGAGCGGAGGGGCTAAGCAGCCAGAGGGAGCAAAATGTCCTGATTTTCAAAATGAGAAGGATCCAGCTCTTGGCGTGTAAGCTTAATGCCACTCGACAGCACTCTGGAATTATTAAACAGATGGTCTGCGAGCTTGTTACAAGAACATGCTCATTCCAGAATAGTTCATTAAGTCATGGCAGGCCAGACCCACTGCGCTTTGTTGCCGCTTTCTCAACACATTTCTGCTCATCCAGACAGGAAAAGCAAAGATTCTTTGGCAAGCCGCTGAACACAGTTTCCCAGTGAGTGTGTGCATGGGAGACAGAGGTGAGCGGGGGAGAACTCACAGAGCGTGGGTCAGGTCATCGAAGGCATCAGAGGGAGGCAGAGGGCAGTGGAGTCCCTGTGCACAGGAGAGGCCTTTGAGACCTCCCTCAGATGTCCGGGCCTGCGGAGTTCCAAGCCCTGAATACATATCCACGTAGAGAGTTTTCTCTTTCTGGTGCGGGGAATTAAAACCAGGGTCTTGTGCACACAAAGCAAATACGTCTCCGCTGAGCTGTACCCTCAGCCCCATGACAGCGTTGACAAACCAGGCACGCTAAGAGATTAATGGTAATTCTAATGATGATGCGAAAGGGAACCACTCACAGTTCATGAGTTATGTGTGGATATTCCCATTAAATATTTCCACCTGAGGTTCTGCAGGTTGAGGCCTGAGTTAGTAGTGACTGTTGTCATCACTGGTACTTATGAATTTAGTGGTTTAATACAGATGTGGTGGTACTGTCTATAGATCCCAGCACTCAGGAGGCTGATGCAGGAGGATAAGTTTAAGGTCAGCCAGGGCTACAGAGTGAGACCCCCACTCAGAAAAAAGGTTTTGCAGTATTTAAGAGCAATAAATAAATAAATAAATAAATAAATAAATAAATAAATAAATAAATAAATGCATAATAGGGAAGCAATACTGTACATTATTAAATAATAGAAGTAGTATAAACATGTGGCAGACAGTTTGAAAACTAAAGATCATAAAGCAGCAGCTAAAGGACACCTGCAATCCTACCTCAGTGGTACAGACTGATATAGTGTGACCAAATGAAATAGCAGTGAGGGTGGGTCGGAGGGCACTTAAGATGGCGAAGGGTCCAGGGCTGTTACACCTTGAAAGGAACTGTGAGTCACTGAGGGACTGGCAGGGACAAAACAATACGGCCAGCCTGTCCCATCCAGAAGGACAGAATTAGAAGACAGAGGCTCCCAGAGGGGCTAAGGAAGATAACTGACATTACTACCCTTAGTGGGGGGGGGATGCCTCGGGGGAGGGGAGGCTGTTGGGGTGCTCAAGCCGAAGTTGGTCCTTGCCCATTCCTGGGAACATCACCTCACATTCCCTGTCTGACTCTATGTGCATGTAGGTGAAGACACAGAGGCAGAAAGAAGTAGGCTCGGGTAGCCCTGAGGCACAGGAACAGGTGGTCAGACTTCGAGCTCTGGGGTTTTCCTAGCAGCCTGCAGCTGAGTGTCTTTGCATTGGAAACGGCAAGAAAATGATGATTATTAAGGCTCGGATAGTGGGAGACACTTTGCCTTGTGGGACGGTTCTGACTTCTCCGACTTTTCTCTGAATGATTTGCTTTCAAATCCAGTGAACGTCACCTTGAAGTAGATGTGTCTCTCCCAGGTGCTGGGGTGCGTTCCCTACTGATGGTAGGCTAGGGCGTGGAAGGAAGGCTTCCCAGGTAGGTCTTTGAGATAGGAGTGATTGGCTGTGGGGTCTTTCGTCAGGCAGGAATGTTTAGCGTCGATGGGCAGCCACTGGTAACCAGTGACCTTGTTTGCTGAACCAAATTCAAGTCTGCAATCGAACGAACACTAGCACACTTATCAGGACAGACAGCTCTCTGGAATATAGTCCAGGTGCAGGCCAGGATCCACCCCTTCCCTCCTTCCCCCACACCCCTTCCCCTCTCACTCGCACAGCCTTCCCTAGGGTCTACTGTACCGTTGTGTCACCTGCCTGTCCACAAACCCTCCGAGCTCTTTGTGAGCAGGACTGTCACACGAATGAAGTATCGGGTAGGTGGGAGTATCTGGAGTCAAGTGAGGATGTGAGCACAGTTATCTCAGAGATGACGGCAACAGAAGGGGGCACATTGGCTTCCTGACGTGGTGGCCATAGGAACTGCCTAGACGGGGACTCCCATGGCACTCAGTGCTGATCCTTGTGTGACGGGAGAAATGCTGTCCCTGGCTACCTGTTTTATGCCTTATAAACAGAAGACCCTTTGGGAGTCATTTAACACAGGTACCCTCTGGCTGGCGGGCAGAGCTTCATTTCTCAGGGGACCTCTCCCCACCATCTTTGCTGGGACATTCATGGTGGGCCTCTCAGCTCCTTTGTGCTGCCCTGCCTCCGTATGATGTCTTCAGTCAGTACTCTGTTTTGTTTTCCTGAGTCCTCTAGGGTCCAGTCCAGGTGCCACAACAGGGGTGCTGTCTCCGAGACAACACACCCCCCATCCTGCACTTTCCTGTGTGGTGTGTACCTGTTCTGGAGCCTCAGCTCATGGTGTGTCTTATATCTACTGTCAGGGTAGGTAGCACCAGTACCCACTGTCTTAGTTTCCACTCCTGTAGCTGTGGTTAAAAATACTCAGTGGTTAAGAACACGGGCTGTTCTTCCAGAGGTCCTGAGTTCGGTTCCCAGCAACCACATGGTGGCTCACAACCATCTATCATGAAATCTGGCGCCCTCTTCTGGTGTGCAGGTGTACATGCAGATAGAACATTGCCTACATAATAAATAAATAGATCTTTAAAAAAAAATACTCTAACAAAAGCAACTTAAGGGAGAAAGGGTTTATTTTTGCTCAGGGTTCAGTGTATAGTCCATCCGGGCAGAAAGTCAAGTCAGCAGGGGCTTGAGACATCTGGTCATATCATATCTACCTTTGGGAAACAGAGAAGGGTGAACACACTTCTAGTACTCTGCTCAGTTTCTTCATTTTATAGTCCAGGAATGGCCAGGGAATGGTCCCACCCACAATTAAGACGGGCCTTCCCACATCAACAAACATAATGGAGAAAATTCCCCACAGGCATATCCATCATGTCTCTGGTGATTCTAGATACAGCCCACTTAACAATTAACACCATCTCACTGAGATCAAGGCTCAGGACACTGGGGAGGCTCCGAGGCACGGATACCTCAGAAGCAGGGCTCCTGAGCCGGAGTCTGGGAGCTTTCTGCTCTCTTGTACTTCGCTGAACACATTTGTCCCTGTCACCAAAACCAAGGCATGTGTGTGTTCTGGTGCAGCTCAGTAGCATGTGTGGGGGTCTGGCTTCCACCTTTAGCACCAAAACCAAAGCCAACCAACCAACCAAAACACTGAAATGAGAGTTTGGGAGCCCCCCTCCCCATGTTGTCTGATGGCATTGTGGTAAGAGTCAGAGGGATGAAAGGTGAGACAGGTTAGTTCAATGCTAGAGGCTCCTCATCTGAAGGGGCCACTGGGAGAGGACCAGAAACACACACACACACACACACACACACACACACACACACACACACACACACAC
>NW_026596040.1:37798760-37861691 GCF_907164565.1 Psammomys obesus | reverse complement strand
CACACACACACACACACACACACACACACACACACACACACACACACGTCTATATGCTTTTATTAAATTAATGAAAGATAATTTTGAGTGTGATTGGTTAAGTCTGTTGTATCTTTCCCCTGATGGCCTCTCTGCTATGTTTTGTCTCGTGACAGATGGCGTTGGAATGGCTCTAGGGGTCTGGGGATCTGGCTGGGGGAAGTTGAACTGGGTGTGTGCTTACTTAGTCCTGAGCAGGGGTCACCTATGTTAGCTCAGTGCTAGTTAGTTACTTTTCTCATTTCTGTGACAAAATTCCCGGCAAATTAACTTAAGGAAGAAAGGCTACCACAGCTTGAGAGTGCAACCAGGGTGTGGGGAAGAGGTGGCAGCGGGGCTGGGAGCCGCTGATTCTACCGGATCCACTCTAGGGCAGGTTGGAGATGGACGCGCTCTTTGCCCGTGGGACGTGCTGCCCGTGCTTACACAGGTCTTTCTTTCTCGCTTTCACCTTTCTGAAAACACTCTCCTGGCAAGCATGTGGCGTCCTTGACTACCTGTGACCCTTCCTGCAAGGGAAAGCCGTTGAGGGAAACGGCTTTTCATTGCAGCTGTTTCTTCAGTGCCCAGCCTACGCTGCAGGCTAGGCTTCGTGAGGTCCTGGGGCCATGGGCATAGCATCAGGGGCCGGAAGTTCAATCCTTCCTATCCTGGTCCTCACTGCCTACTGTCCCCACACTTCATGGGGTTTGGCATAACTGGTATGTGGCCACATCTACACTCTTCTCCTTGCCTTGGAAATGATCCTCTGGGCCTGGGATTGATTGGAAGGCAGCATCTTCCTGGGAGATGTTCCTATCTAAGAAACAGGCAACTTTTGAATGTGAGGATGGAAGCCATTTCTTCTTGGGTGTGATGGGCACAGGCCTGGGGTGAGAGGGAATAGCCACAGGATCATCTTGGCAGTTCTTACCTTATATGAGCTCTGTACTTTCACTGCAATCTGTGCTAATATCCCCTTGGTATATATGCTAATATACTACGCAAATATACGGTGAGAAGACAGGCAGGTGCCTTTTAGAAAGTTTCCCAGGCAGATCCGATACTCATGCATTGTCTTGGGAATCCTGGAAAGTCTACAAACATCGAGATATGCCCAGAGATGAATGGAGTCACTCACACTAAAGGTGAATGGAGCCAGGGCCAGACCTCACGAGGGGAGTCCCTGCCCACTCCTCACAACTGACTTGACTCTGGGCAAGTCATCTGACCCTGCTTATCTACAAAGTGGAAATGGAAGCTCCGGGCTTCAGTGGCGTAATGCTCTGAGCCCAGACTGGACACATGCCCCTCAGGAATGCCAGCGACTGCTGCTGCTTCCTATACCCACCACAGACAAGGGATGGGAGGAAGGAACACTCTCTACTTGGTCTGTGTGGCCGGGACTCCCTCCATCCACTCAGTCAATGAATGGACAGAGGCTCCTCATGAAACCCAACCGGGCTAGATCTCCTTTCAGCAGAGCTGGGACTACCCTCCTTTGTCTGAATCTGGGAAGATGGTTTGGGGAAGCAGAGTGTCTGGTGGCACCGTGCCAATCTGTCTGCCTGTCTTCTTGGGGCTGCCCCCACATAGATAGCCTTTCCTTTTCAGTGTAAACAGGTGGGAGACCTGGGCCCAGAGCAGGCATCTGGAAAAGGTCAGAACTCTAGTGAGGACGAAGGCTCTCCAGCCTCTCTTTTCTACCTTATCTCAGCATTGATTCCTCTAATGCTGGGCCACTTCTGCTCCCTAAGCCCCTCCCACCCAGGCCACCTGGGTTAAACAAACACTTTCACCAACAATGTGCCCAGGATAGCGTGATTTATGTTTAACAAGGCAATACCTCGTGCTGGTTCAGGCTTAAGAGTACAGGGAGCTTGGCATCCTCCTGTGGGCCTCTGAGGCTGAGGATGCACAGTCACCAGAGATGGGGGGAGATGCAGAGGGAGAGACAGAGACAGAGAGTCAGAGACAGAGAGACAGGGAGACAGAGAGAGACAGAGATATCTGTGTATGTAAATGGGGTCTTGTCAGCTATGGGAACCTCAGGTAAAACTAGTTTCTTCCCCATCCCATTTCCTATACTAGTGTGGCTGCTCTCCCACTAGCCTTGGAGTGAGGGAGGCTGGGTAGCATTTGAACTCAGGTCTCTCCTCCCAAATTGGTGGCGGGCCGCGGCCAGTGACAGCGGGCATTAGGAAGGAGTCTTAGTTACCCAGTCCTGAATGCCTGCTTCCCACCTCATGCTTGGCACAGGCTGGATGCCAACCCCCCTGTGCCCCAAACCTAGGGTGTGCATCCTTATGTGCAGGTTTTCTGTTCCTCCGTCCTGGGAGCTTGGGAAGGAAGGGTATAAACGAGGAGCTTTCTTTGTTTTCTGAAACAGTGGCTGGCTGTGCTGCGCAGGCTGGTCTCAAACCTGCCGTGTGCCCTCCCCACCCTCCCCACTTCTTCTGCCTCTCAGGGGATTCAGGCATGTGCCACCACTCCAGGCAAAACTAAAGATCTTTCCCCCAGAGCTGGCTGAGCCCATGAGATAAGCTGCCATCCCATATTATCCTCCTAGCTCCTGAAATGCTTGCTAATTACCCTCCCCCATCTCCACAACTCCCAAAGGCAAATGCCTCTGAAGTTGACTCAGCCTGATGAGGTCACTCCCTGTGTGGACACACCGAGCCACAGCATCTATCCCAAGTCTGGCAAGGAGCAGGGTCCAACTAGGCATGGAGGGAAGCAGGTTTCAGGGACTCGGCTCTCTATTTCAGATAACCCAGCCCCTGTATCCTCGTATGTCCTGTGCTGGACACCAGCCTCCGCGTTCTATCCTCAGACTGCTGATGCCAAAACTGCCGTCCTTCCCTTCCACACCCACAGTCAAAAGGAACAGATCTGATATATGCATGGCCACATGGAGGAGCTTAAAACAGAGTCAGAGACGGCACTCGGGGAGATCCACAGCACTCCGCTCACATTCCTTAAGCAAGAGCGTATACGCTTAGGAAAACCACAGTCTATTAGAAACGCATCCAAGGAGGGAGAGGAGGGAGCAGCTAGTGCGCCAAAGAAGAGGAGCAAGAGGAGGACACAGGAGAAGGTGCCTCACAAACCATGAATTGTTTCCAGGACTACGATACGGAATTATTCAATACATGAGGATGTGCAGAAAGTCTATACAGTTTTCACAAATGGAAAATCACAGCCAGATGATATAGTGTCCACCTGTATATACTCAGAACCCAGGAGGCTGAGGCTGGGGATCACACGCTGGGGACCCGCTGGGGCTACACAGCGAAACTTTCTGTCAAGAAAGGTGTGTGTGTGTGTGTGTGTGTGTGTGTGTGTGTGTGTGTGTGTGGTGGAGGGGGTGCAGGGAGAGATGGCTCAGTGGTCAGAATAAGTGTGGGAGGTTATACTGGTTAATAGCCATTTTAAACCAGAATTTTTTTCCTGGCTGGATGTCTATTTATTTCTTTTTTTATACATGTAGCCGAAGCTAGCTTCAGTCTGGCTATAACTCAAGGTTGGCCTTGAGTTCATCTTCTTGACCTCACCTCCCCAGTGCATGTGTCGCCCACCCTGCCTGGTTACCCTCTTTATCAGAAAGATTCTTTCAAAGTTTGCACCATAAGGGACAAATACAGATACAATAGTCTCCTTAAAATATTGCAGTATTGCACAGTACTTAAGAGAACTTGCTGCCTTCGCAGAGGACCCGGGTTTGATTATCAGCACCCATATGGCAGGTCTCCACTGTCTCTCACTCCAGTTCCAGGGGATCTGATGCCTTCTTCTTCCTTCCTTCCAGGAATCACACATACATGCAGGCAAAGCCCTCATAGACACAAAATAAAATACATTAAAAAAATGACAGAAACACAAAAATAAGTGCCTCCAGGAAGGAAGGGAGGGAAAAACAGAGAAAGAAAGAAAGAAAGGCAGGAAGAGGGAAGGAGGGAGAAAGGAAACAGTCATTGGGAGCCAACCCCACATGATCAATAATGTGCCCTGCAATGAGTTTATGACTGGCTGCCTTAGGCTGCTGTGTTGTCTCTTCTCTGCCTTTCTAAGCTGTGACCGTTCTGACCATAGCATCTATAAGATGGTTCCAAGATGGTCCTTGCACAATCCATACCAAAATTAAAACTGAGATAGCAGGGTCTGAGAGATGGACCAGTGGTTAAGAGTGCATACTGTTCTTGTGGAAGACTCAGGTTCAGTTCCCAGCATCTATATGGGATGGCTGTCACGAGATGTGATGCCTTGAGCTTGCGTGGGTACCTACACTCATGTGCCCATACCCACATAGACACCCACACATACACATGAATTAAGAAGAAAACTATATATTTAATGGTTAGTTTTTGTCACTTTGACCCAAACTATAGTCATCTGGGAAGAGGGAACCTCAAGAGAGTAACTATCTCCATCACACTGGCCTGAGGTAAGTTTATGGGACATCTTCTTGATTAACGATTGATGTGGGCAGTGCCATCCCTGCGTTGGTGGTCCTGGGTTCTATATGAAAGCAAGCTGTGAGGAACAGGCCAGGAAGCAGCACCCCTCCACAGCCTCTGTACCAGCTCTGACTCCAGGTTCCTGCTCTGACTTCTCTCAGTGGGGAACAGATACCAGGAAGTGTAAGCTGAAAGAAACTCTTTCTTCCTCGGGTACTTTTGGTCAGTGTTTTGTCACAGCAAGAGAAGCAAACGAGGACAAAATCCTATATAAAAATATGCAACAGATATGAACAGATAATTCACACACACATAAAACCAGTATAATAGCACTCAAGCAAAGAAAATGAAATCCAATTTTGCCCATACTAAGAGAAATACTAAGCATAAGAGCCAGATGTGGAGGCATCATGAAAGTTTTAGGCACAGGGATCTGGAGTTTGAGTACTTCATAGATGATGTGAGGAAGTTATGTTACCACTACGGCTGCTTGCTGCTAAAATGTAACTAACTCCTAAGACACTGCTCCAGCCACAACTCTTGCCAGTATTTTGCCATCCATCACAAGCCTCAGACAACTCTAACAGCCATTTTCACCTGGGCTAGAGGTGAAGCTCTTCCCCTGCTTACCCAGCAGAAGGCCTGTGATTGGGCAGACACAAGCCTTCATTTGCATGAAGATCTGTGCATACTAATTGGTGCAAGCACGGGCAGCCACCTCAGCTCCTGAGTCTAGAGTCATCTGGGAGAAGGGCCTCTGGGCATGCCTATAGGGGATGTTTTAAATTAATTGAGGTGGGAAGACCCACCTGTTGTGGGAGGGGACTCCTAGACTGCGTGAAACAGAGAAAGAGAGCTGAGCATGCATCCATCCCTTTCTGTTTCATGACTGCAGATGCAGCGAGAACAGTGCCCTCTGGCTTCTGCCACTGTGAGTTCCCTGGTATGGTAGACTGTAGCCTGCAATCAGGGGCGGGGGGAGAACAAACTCTTTCTGTTTCAGGATACTTGATCACACCGTGAACCCCAATATTATGTTATTTACTGGAAAAACCTGTTTCTAGTTATGGTGTGGTTCAGCCCTAGCACACACCTTTAATCCAAGAGCTTTCTGCTTGAGTATTGTAATCAGGATTAAGTAAAGTTAACCCTAGGTCAAGAGGCAGAACAAGCAACCAGTTGACGGGGCGTAAACACAAGGGAAAAACCATAGAGAGTAAGAGGAAGTCAGGAGGATGGATGGAGAGACACACCAGGAAGTAGGACATTCAGTTTGAGGGGGTTTTGGAAACAGTTCAGGGAATGAGGTTTCCTTTTCCTTCTGGAACATCGGCTGAGAAGGAAGGTCAGCTGGGTGCTTTCTTTGCCTCTCTGAGCTAGCTGGCTTTCACCCCAGCATCTGGCTACTGAGTCGTTGGTAAAATCAAACGTTTGTGATTTTGTTAAAAAAACAACACCTATCTACCTTGAGTTGATTTTGTCAGAGTGTTTTATTACAACAACAGAAAAGTAAGCAAGACACCTTCCTTTCTGACTGTATAAACAGGCTATTGGGCTCACTTTTTGAGTCAGCCCGAAGACACCCCCTTATGCCATCTCCTCGTGTCATGCAACGTCAAGCAGAGTCAAGAGGCTTCTCTCCAGTGACAACCTTGCCTCCTGTGCTCACCATTGGCAGAGTGGGTTGAATAAACAGGTAACAGGTAGTAGAGGGGACAGCAGAACAGCGGGGGGTGGGGACAGTGAGTCACCAAGTCTTAGGGGCTGAGGGCTCCAGTAGCCAAAGGCTTAGGGCTGCTTGCTGCTGCCACTCACCTTCTGGATTGTAACAGCTGTCAGGTGCTGGGGCTGCTGGGAATTAAGATCTAGAGCAATAAGCTTCCAGCCAGTAGAGCCATATGCCTCCATCTTGTAAAGCCCCAGGCTCCCAGGGCTTAGAACTATAGGGGAATTCAAGGATTTGGGACTGCTGAGACTAGGGGGGCCTCGCTTGCCTACTCTTGATTTTCTCTGGGTGGAGTGAAATGCCTCAGCCACCTGATGGCTTGGGTAACACTTGAAGGAGCTACCGGAAGTGAAGGCAAAATGACTGTGACACGGCCATGGGACTTGGTGAGTACAGTGAAATAAGAGCTCTCATGAAGGATAATCTCAAAACCCTAGAACGTGACCTTTTTTGAAAAAAAAAAAATCTTTGTAGATATGACAAAGCTAAAGATGACATCATCCTGGATTCCTCAAGGAGGCTCTGAGTCTGGTGACAACTGTCCTTATGGAGAAAGAAGAAAATAGATTTTTCCTGGGTTACAATAAGCCATGTGACCACCAAGGCAGTATTTGGAATGATGTGGCCACAAACCTGATAATACCTGGAGCCACCGGAAGCTGGGAGAAGCCAGAAAGGTGCTGGCTTAGATCCCTGGCAGGAGCATGAGCTTATTGATCCCTTGGATTCACACTTCCTCCTCCAGGACTGCGGGAGAATACATTTCTGCTTTGTCAAGTGCCACAGTTGCAGTAATTTCTAAAGGCAGTCCTGGAGACTGAGTTTTGTGGCACTTTCTCAGATGTCCTATCCCTCCTGGGAGCACTTTGTTATAGAAGTCACCTCATAACTCCTACTTTTGGCCCCTCTAGTGTGGACAGAGGTTGGACTCTAGGTTGAGGCTCCATGAGTGCTGATCCCCAGGCTCTGCCCTCACCCCGGCTGTGAGGGCAGAGACTGTATCAGCAGCCTAGCATCTGCGGGTGGCTTGCATAGAATGGAGAAGAGAATGGCTTAATCCGCTTTGGCTGGGGTAGCATCTGGCCAGGCCTTGACACAGAATCCAGGAGGCTGTGGCAAGCTGGATCAGCAGGACTGGCCAAGAGCCAAAGGGATGGTGGCACAGAGAGGTGAAGTCAGAGGACCAGAAAGCTCCCTGTCATCATTTCAAAGATTATTATGATCTAATAAGCAAGTTCAAACCTGGGTTTTATTGAGCTTTCTTTTGATAATAAGTGAAAAGCATCTCAGGGTTTATGCCCAGGATCTGGTGTCTCTCTCTATCTCCTTCTCTCTGTCTCTGTCTCTCTCCACAAACACATATGTGTGTGTTTTTGTGTAAATGGTTTGTGTGTGTTCTCATATGGCACCAAAGGCCTGGAGGATTACTGGAGAACTGGCCTTCAGTGTATATTGAAAACTCAAAGAAGTTGGTTCTAATGTAGGTGAAGGAATGATGCAGCAACTGGATAGAAGAACTTGGCAGCAAGAGTAAGGACAAGCAGTTAAAGAGCAGTTTCCTTTTTCCCAGGAAGCTGATCCCTGGCAGAGGAAAGAAGACAGGAGTCCAAAGCTGAATTTCCACATGGATTTCCTGATGAGGGAAGCTGATCCCTGGAAGAGCAGGGAAGAGCAGATACACAAGCTAAATTTTCACCTTCTACATTTCACCAGGAACATGAACTGTCATGGACACAGGAAATGTCTACATTGAGGGGAAACGTTTGGATTTCTGTTTCCATCTCAAATGACTCCCTCCTTTCTCCTATTCCCAGCTCCACCTTTCTGACCTTTTCCCCATCTTTCTCCTATTTTCCCACAAAAGCTCCATTCTCATACAACTCACAAGAAATGGTAGAAGAAAACATTTAACTTTTAAAACCTTGATAATGTGAATGGAAGTTCTACAGGGGCAAAAAGCCTCACCTGTGTTAAAGGTCCTATGAGGCTGATTGACAGATGAACTTCATGATGGGCTGCAGAGAGGGTTCAGTGGTTAGGAGTGCTGGGTCTTCTTCCAGAGGAACCAGTTTGACTCTTAGTACCCATATTGCTGACTTCTTGTTTCTGACCTAACATATTTGTGACTATCATGTGATGTTTGGGACGTAGTACCAGATCACTCGCTCCCGCTGATCCCAAAGTTAAGACTTTTCTGATAGTATCTGCAGCCCTCGGCAGAAACTTCCCTACTTTGTTTTAACCTACCTAGTTAGTGTTCCCACCAATGTTTTTGAAAAGTGCCTTGATTTAGGACTATCTTTGTTCTGGACTAAAAACTTCATGAAATTTACCACATTGGAACCTGGTATTCTGGATAGCTTGTTCCCAGCACGTTGCTCACTCACTTTTGGGTCTAGAATAAGCTCTCTCTTATTTCTTTTTGAGATGAGAATGGTGTTTTTGTGTTGGCAACATACAGTAAGGATAGCAGAGTTGTTGGGACGAGAGTTTCAGAGGGTTTTAGCAAATGCCTACAGTCAGGTGCCTGCCAACACAGAACTAATGCTAACACTGACTGCTATCAGGGTGCGGAAGACAGCTAGGGGGTGGTTGCTCCAGCTTTTTTTTTTTCCCTTCTGGAGCAAAGACTTGGACAGAGATGTGTAGACAGTAGCAAGCAAAGCCAGAGGATTTGGGTCTGGTTGTTTCTTTTTATTATTATTTTTCTTTTGGACTATTGAGGTGCCTTCCAGTGCAGGATCTGGCTTAATTCAGTAGGATGCAGTTGAGACTCCCTACTGTCCTGGTTTAGTTGTGAATCGGGTGTTGTTTCCTTTGTATTACACAATAATAATAGTTATACAATGCAACAGTTTGTTTCCCAGTTGAAGGATTCTGGGTTGTTTCCAGTTTCCAGCTATAAGCATTTGTATACAGATCTTGTATGAATCAAAGTTTTCATTTCTCTTGGGTAGTTCTTAGGAATGAAGCCGATGCACCGGAGGATAGGAAAACACAGAACTGTACAAGAAACTGTCCTAGAAATCTGTGGAAAAGACTTTTCTCACTATTGCATTATTTCTGTACCCTTCTCAAACTCTGCTAAGCATATGATTGTGGTACTAGTTCTGGATCCCTCTGCCATTTGCTTAGTGCATTTGCAATTCCACACTGCACCCATTGGTGTAGCTGTATCATTTCACTTAGGCTAATTAATTAACTAATCAATTAATCCGTCTATACAGGATCCCCTATAGCCCAGGCTGGCCTCAAACCCCTCATCCTCCTGCCTCCACCTCCATGCTGGGTTTACAGATGCGCACTATCATAGTGGATTGTGCACTGCCGAGGTCTGATCCCAGGACTGCGTGTGTGTCAGGCAAGCACCTTGCCAGGCCATTACTACTGCTCAGAGGTGAATCCTTAAAAAGATTTATTTATGTGCATATATGTATGTCTGCATATATGTAAGTGTACCATGTACATGCAGCATCTGTGGAGGCCAGAAGAGGGCGTTGGATTCCCTGGAACTGGAGTTAACAGCTGGTTGTGAGCCCCCGGGTGGGTGCTGAGAACTGAATCCAGGTTCTCTGCAAGAGCAAGTGCTCTTAACTTCAGAGCCATGCCTCCAGCCCCTCAATATGAATCTTAATGTTATACTTGCTTTTTAAAGCCATTTTGACTAGTCTAATTTCTTTGGTCTTTTATATACATTGTACAGTTAGCTTGCTTTTATCTCTATAAAAAGTTTTCCCGGGGTATTATTTGAGATGGCATTGAATCTACAGATCAATATTCAGATTACTGGCACTTAAGCAGCATTGAGTCTTCTTTTTCACGGACATTTCCTACCATCCCCTTATCATCCATTTCTTTCACTGATACTTTTCAGCAGAATGATTTGTATTTAAGTATCTCATTGTCTTAGTGCTGTTGTCAATAAGTTAATTAGAATAATTGAATTCTAATTGCTCAAATCTGGGCTATCAAAATGCAGCTGACTTTGCTTGCATCTCTTGAATCCTGGAGCCCTGATAAAGGGTTCTTAAGAGCTTTTTGCAGTTATCTGTGTAATAAATATCAAATATTAGTCTTTTCTCTCAAGTACTATAAACTTGTGTTTTGGACAAGAAATTCAAATGTTTATCTCCTCCATTTTTTACTTCTGCCTACTGGGGTCAAGCACATCTGGTGCAGTGGGTCAACCAAACTTGTTTAGGGAAGTGGAAACATGGCTTCTTCTATGAACTACAGCCTCTGGCATTACGGGAAGTGTCTGTCCCGGAGCAAGTGGGGCTTATGGGTTAACTTTAGCCCTTATAGAGGGAACTGAATCTTTTGAGTGCTTTCTTGTATCTGATAAAGTAACCACAGTTTTTATTACTCTGTCAATATGATGAATTACCTTGACTTTCTCTTTTAACTTTCCTCTGTCTCTCCCCCTCCCCTGTCTCTCTTCCTCTCCCTGTCTTCTTTTTCTTCCTGACAGACTCTCATGTAGGAAAGATTGGCCCCAAACTCACTATATAGCAACTCACTGCATAGCCGAGGATAATCTTGAACTGCTTCTGCTTTCTCATCTGAAACAGGAGGATTTGTTGAGATCATAAGCTTTTAACCTGAACTTCATGGGCAGATTTTATTAGGGTCAAAATTACACTTTATCTCTCTGTATATTTTTCTAAAGAGAGTCCTACAACTTGTATTAGATTCTCTAAAAGGTTTATAGATCCAAAAGAATTGAAAATAACAGTTCCCAACATGAGAAATTTCTCAGACTTTATTGGGCTGGCTAGAAAGAGCTTTTGGTGCTGATTGTGGTGGCGCACAACTATAATGCCAGCACTCGGGGAGGCAGAAGCAGGTGGATCTCTGTGAGTTCCAGGCCATCCTAGTTTACAAAGTGAGTCCAGGACAGCCATGGCTACACAGAGAAGCCATTTCTCAAAAAAAAAAAAGAGCTTTTTGATATTTTGATAGGCAAGGAAGTGAACACAATAAATTAAGGTTTTAGATAGCTGAAAAACATTTAATCTGATAATAAATACATGTACAAATGTGTTTTTAAGAGGCAAAATATACAGAAAAGGGTGAAAATGTCCTATAATTACCTCTTGAGCATTATGAGATAATATTTATAAATGTTACATCACATTTATAATATAAAACATATATAAACCTACCACATTGTAACCTCCCATTTTGGCTCATTATAACATCCACAGAGGGCTGGGGAGACAACTCAGTGGGTCCTTATGAAAACTCAAAGTCTTTAGTTTGAACCCCCAGCACCCATATAAAAAAGTCAGGTGTGGCAGAGCACTGTAATTCCGACACTGGGGAGGCAGAGACAGGAGGCTCCTTGGGCCTGGCTAGCCAGCCAGTCAAAAATTGGTGAGAGACCCCATTTCAAAAAATAAGGTAGTGAGCAATTGAGGATGACACCCAACATTGACCTCTGACCTCCACACAAATATGCAAGCATGTATGTGTGCCAGCATGCTCACACATACACAGACATATAAAGCAAAAATTTAAAAAATTAAGCATGAAGCAAAACAAGTGTTTTTGCTACACTGTCCGGCAAGCATTTTCCAGTGGCGTCTGTTTTCATGGCTGCATAGCCTCATGCTCAGGACCTTCTGGGTGCTATCTTGTGGAAAACAGGAGGTTTCGAGAATGTGTGCAGGGTGCGCACCAGGTTAGTGAGAACCGGACCCTGTGCGGAATAACTAGGGAGGTGTGCATTTCCAGGCTGTTTGGGAGTCTGAGAAAGAGAGGTGATGGACAACTCCCCCTCCCTCAAACTCCAATATTGAACTAATTCCAAGAAATGGGATTGGGAGTGGGCGCAGCATCCTAAGGAAGATAAGTAAACTGATAGATGCAAAAAGGCTGTCTGAAGACACCCTGAAGTGCCTCTCTCCCCTGCACCGAGCCGGTCTCACAGTGGTTATTACAAGGGCAAGCTCTGCCATGAGAATGCTGGAGAATGTGCCCTGCCTGTGAGAGCCCAGCTCTCAGAGCGTCATGATTTTCCTACTTTGCGTGGTGGCCCGGCAGTCCCAGGAGGCCCTTCTTTTCTTGAATTTGCTGTGCCTCTTGTGACCATCAGAGCAGTAGGTGCTATTCTCCCATTCTTTGAATGTGGCAACACAGGCCCAGAGGGGTCAGGTAGTCTGCCAGCATTGCACAGTAAAGGCCCAGTGTGAAGGCGCTGAAGAGAGCAGGGGCCAGAGGGGGGCATGGAGGAGAAAGGGTCTAAGGGCTAAGACTGGCATATACACAGCAGTGCCATGAGCACCCTTGAGGCAGCCATAAAGTGGTCTGTGGCGAGCCTGAGCTCTGCCCGAAGAATGCTGTCAGAAGGGCACGGTTCAAACCGGTAGCTATTAATACTGTTGAAAAGATCCCCAGCCACCGCAGGGTCCTGAATGAGGCCTGGGGCTTTTTCAACATAAGGCCTGTCTTGAGGTATCAAGGGTTGCTATAAGGTGACACTGGTCTTTCACCAGAAAGAGGGGGGGCCTAGAGTGGGGAAAGAGGAGCCTTGGGAGGAGGGATATGGGGTGGCTAGAGCGATCTAGGGTCTTGAGTCTGGAAACAGGCTGGTCCATGTTGTGGAACACACCTGGAGGGGAGGGGTGAGAGTCTCCCTCCCTCCATGGAGAGCTCAGTTAGGGTCTTCAACCAGGTCGTCCTCCCCTCTCCTCCTTAAGGGCTGCCTTTCCCCACCAGGACTGAGAGACAGCCCCACCCCCACCTAGCACAGCTGCTATGCTCGGGCTATAGATGGCCAACAGAAGAGCTTCCAGGAGACCCAGAGGCCCCAGACAGGCCTGGGGCTTCTGCTTTCTTGCAATGAGATGGGGCACCCAGGCTAGTTCAGGAAATCATCCACGTTAGGACTCAGTCTTCCCTGATGCCTGAGGGGAGCATCCTCTCTCCACCCTAGACTCAAGGGGCCTGCATCCTCATGCTTGCTCTGCTTTCCTCTGCTCGTACGTGGCAGGGGCTGTGGCCAGTCTCCAAGACAACAAGACCGAGGACACTGTGTGGACCCCACGCAAAGTAGTATAGGCTGGAGGTTAGACTCCTGTCTCTGGAGCCAGAGTACTGGGGACCACAGCTCATACTGGTTCTGAACCTCAGACAAGTTGTTTATCCTCAGTACCTCCATGTGCCTTTCCATGATGCAGAAAAGAGCAGTAGATTCAAACATAGGAAGAAGGGTTGGTGAGTTCATGAGTTCTTAGCAGAATGCCAGGCACAAAGTAAGTGCCTGTCAGTAAGTGAATGTCGATTGTTCTATTTCTTGCCAATTACACAGAGTAGAAATTAATGATGAGTCCTTTCTGAGGTCAGAAATGTCTGTCAAGAAGCCCATATGCCTCTTCTCACTTGCCTTGCCACCTGCCCAGAGGAAGTTGGCAGGTGCCAGGGGTTGAGGACCATAACTTAGCAGTTGGGAAACATTTCTGGCCTGTCAGCCAGGTGTGCCCATCATTTGAAACACCTTTGCCTAATTGCCACTCAGACAGGTCTTATTTTAATGTGGAAGAAGATGGGAAGTTAGGGCCAGCTTCTCTGAGACAAGGTAGCAGGGTTTAAGGGATGAGTTAAAACTGCAGTGGTGTAATCGGGGCGGGGGCTGGGAGGAACGTTGCATAATTAGCTTAATAAAGGAATAGTTGAAGAGGGACAGCCTTATACAGTATCTAGGAAGTAGTGACCATCTTGGCTGTGAAAGTCTGTAAGCAGACAGTGCAGGTTTGTCCCCTTGGGTACTGGGTGGCACAAGGTATGCTTTAGTGTCCTCTTCAGCTCTAGGTCACTTTCAGCTTCCAGAAAGAAAGGGGTGGGATACACTTCAAGAGATTTTCTAGAACATTCCATTGTTTCTTTAGCATTCCGAGTCTAGAACAAGAGCCCTCCGTTAGCTAGCTACAGTGACCACGTTAATTGGGTATAATACTGAGAAGCCACCTACAAGTTGTCAATGCAGCGACCAGGCTGTGTTCCAGAAATCTCTATGTGAGCCAGTTTTTGGAACTCAATGCATTTCCCCATAGAAACCAAGTTATAAATGGTGGCTGGTTTTTAAGGCCAGTCCACAAATTCCTGTTTAACTCATAATATTCCTGCGGCTCATTGTGAACGGAGCAATGGTAACAGACTGGTGGATGTTGGAAAACGCACTTCGGGTTTCAGTTTGGTTATAGGAACATGTATTATTTCCCCTCTTGTTGCTGCAACAGGTTACCTGATGCCAGAACTTACGGAAGTGTTTGTTCTGTCTCGAAGCTTGAGAATACAGTCCCACATGGTGGGGAAGCCATGGTAGCGGAAGTGTGCAGAAGGTGGCCACGTTGCAGTCAGGAAGCAGAGAAAGACAGCTGGGTGGTGTTCAGCTAGCCTTTTTCTTTTTGGGAAGTCCAGGAATCCATCCTATGGCTCACATTTAGAGCCAGACTTCCTGTCTCAGCTTACCTAATGTAGAAACTCTGTTGTAGACACACTTAGAGCTGTTGTTTCAATGGTGATTTGAAATCCCAACTGATAGTCTCACTTCTAAGTGGATATCAAGAGCCTCAGAGCCCCTTGGGATGGAGGATGGATAAATATTGTGGAGTACCAAGAAACACATACATACACACACAATGTGGACAGGGGATTTTATGCGATAGAAATCCTGAACTGGGAACAAGTGTCAAAGCCCCACACTGAGGCATGGTATTGGCATGAACCCAGACAAAAGTGTATCCCCCAACCTCCTTGGGCAAACCAGTCACATGCCTGCATTCACTGAATGATCCCATGTGTAGAAGCACCCAAACCCTGAAAAGCTGGTTCCTGGTTGCAGGCAGCCCATGTGTAGGACGTCTTGGAGAGTATCTGGCTTGATGAACGCTGGCCATTGGGGGAGGAAGAGGTGTTCAGAGCCAACTTTCCCACATGCACCTGCATTTGGTCTGTGAGTCAGAGAAGGACTAGATTAGCTGGGAGCCAGGAGAGCCTGGGCTGGAAAAAGCAGTCAAGGTTGCAGAAGGCAAGAGCAGACACCAACGCTTGTTGATTAGATAGAAGAGACTTTTCAGCTAACAACCCTAGGTCTGAAGGGCATGGGAAGACTCTTTTTTCTCCATTGTCACAGGTCAAAGTTGGCCCACTGTCAGAACAGTTCCCTGGCCAGTGCATGGAGCAAGCTGGAAGAGTTAGAGAATTGATGGAAGCAGCTTTCAACCAATGATGGGTAGAAACCATGAATAAATGTTAAGACAACTCTGAGGTGTATTCTATGCCATGTTCCAGAGTTCTCTGAAGGGCTGAACTTCAGTTGCCATTAGTGACAATAGGCTTGAGATAATAATTATCTACTGCTATGGGACAGACGACCATAAAGTTTTGTGGTTGCTAAGCAATCATCAATTATTTCTCATGATTCAATAGGTTGACCAGAGTTTCTTGCCTGGACATCTTGCCTGATGTCATTGCCTGGACTCACACAGCTTCAAATTCAGATAGATGCTGGCCAGGGTAGAAGTCCAGGATGGCCTCATTCATACCTTTGCAGTTCTCTTGGTACTTTGGTTCTTCTCTAAGTGAGTTCAAATCCTCTAGGATGCCAGGCTAGGCATCCTAGCTAGGCATCCAGGCTAGGCATGCCTCTAGGATGTGTGGCTATCTCAAGCAGTGTTTCAGGGGGGCTCAAGCAGCAGCTACCTACCAGGTTCTTCAGACCCAGGCAATGCCCATTTTATTGATCAACACAAGACCAACACCATGTTCAATGATATGGCGAAAAATACTCCATCCTGAATGGGAAGAGCACAAAGTTGCACTATCAAAGAGAGGTGTGCTAGATGCTACAGTGGAAAGATTAAAGACCATTATGCAAGCTATCACACATTTTACTTCTCTGCCTGTCTTCTCTGCTCTCTTAGCATTGTCTTCTTGGGGTCACCTCTGAAATAAATACTTAAACTGTAATGTTGGAAGCAGTGTCTGCTTCTGGGGAAGCCTAAGCCATTAATCATGGGAGGCTGGGAACCAGCCTTAGCTCCTTGGCAGGACAGCCTAGGAAAGGCCAAGGGGAAAATCTCACCTCTCATCTCCATTTGTTTTCTGACAGGCCCTGGCCTTGTTTTCTCTTTCTTCAGTAAGGACCAGTTTAGTGAAATGCTGGGAAAGTTTCCATGAACCCAGGTGTGGGCCAGAAGAGAAGATCTGGAGGATGGGCCCATTTTTTTTTTTTAATAACAGTTCTGTACTTCAAGTTTTTCAGATATGAAAACAGTCTTGCTTTATTCTGAGGAGGCATTCATATCTCCAGTTTTCTGTATTGAGACACACGTATGTCATGGCACCTGTGTGGAGATCAGAGGACAGCTAACAGAGGGGAGTCAGTTCTGTCTTTCCATGCTGTATGTGTGTCTGGGGAATTGAACACAATTTGTCAAACTTGGAGGCAAGCACTTTTACCTCAGAGCCCCTTCCCCCATTTCTGTCTCTCTCACAGCCAACATTGCTGCTCCTGCTGTCTCCTTGTTGTTTTCCAAAAGATTCCTTACAATTCTTCTGCTATATATCAAGTTTCATGTCTGCTCTCAAAGTTTTGGCTTCCAAGAGACCTTTCTTTTCTCTGAGAGTTACTGTTGTGAAATATCTTCTCTTACTTCCTTGAAGATAATTAATGATCTTTAAAATTTTTGTCTTCCTCTCTCTGCACAATGCCTACTGCCTCCAGGATGTTTGGCCTCCATCTTGTTCAGCAGAGCCTCTTGGCCATCTGCTTAAGGGTAGTGACAGACAGGAAGGAAAGAAAACAGTGGATGCTCTGAGTAGGTCAGCAAGACACATCAGTCTTTTAATGATGGTTTTTTTTTGTTTGTTTGTTTTTATTGTTAGTTTGTTTTTCAAGACAGGGTTTCTTTGTATTTGCCCTGTCTGTCCTGGAACTCATTCTGTAGACCAGGCTGGCCCCAAACCTAGAGATCTGTCCCTGCCTCCAAAGCTTTGTGAGTATAGGCTTTTATTAAAAAGATATTTCTCATACAATGTTTTGATCAGTTCTTCTCTCTACCAACTCCTTCCAGATGTCCACATCCTCTCTGCCTTTCACCCAATTTTATGTTTTTACATTCTTCCTTTTTCTAAAAAAAAAAGCCCAAGAAACAAGAACAAAGCAAGAAATCAAACAAAAATCAAAACAGGCAAAAGACCAGTGAGACAAATAAAGAGAGAGAGAGAGAGAGAGAGAGAGAGAGAGAGTAAAAAACAAAGCAAAATAAAACACAAAATTCTACAAAAACACCGTTGCCTTCATTTTGTGATGGCCAACTACTCCTGGTCATGGGGCCTGCCTAGGGATATGGCTGATATACCCAGTGACACTCCCTTGAAGAAAACAAACTTTTCCCTTTCCAGTGGGTATCAGTTGCAGACAGTTTCTTGTTAGGGGTGAGAATCTATGTCCACTCCTTCATCCAAGTGTTGGTTTCCTGTTTGGCCTGAATGTATGCAGGTCGTGTGTGTGTGTGTGTGTGTGTGTGTGTGTGTGTGTGTGTATTGCTAGTCTTTGTGAGTTCATATGTGCATCAGTCCTGTTGTGTCTGGAAGACACTGTTTCCATGGTGCCATCCATCCCCTCTAGTTCTAACAATTCTACCTCTTCTGCATAGCTCCTTGAGCTTTGAGTGGAGGGGGTTGATGAAAACATCCCATTCAGGACTGAGTGTTCTAAAGTCTCTAACTCTCTGCACATTGTCCAGTTGTGGGTCTTTGTGTTAATTCCCATTTATTGCTTCTCTGATGTAGGTTGAGTGAGGCACCAATCTATGGGTATATCGGTATATCATCAGGAGTCATTTTTATTGCTATGTTCCTTTAGCAGAATCATAGAATTAGGCCCTTGAACTATCTAGTCTCAGGCTCTTGGCCACTTTAACAGTGTTAAGTATGAGTTCTACCTCTCACAGTTTTTAAAAAGTGGTTGGTTACTCTCATAACATTTGTGCCAATACTACACCAGTGCATCTTGCAGCCAGAACACTTGTTGTAGGATTCAGGGTTTGTAGATGGGTGATATTGTTGATTACCTTCTTCCTCTTGTGTGTGAAGAGTACTTTTCTGTACCACGAATGCTAGTCAATAGGGAGAAGCTTCTAGTGAGGCACCAGCTCAACTTTTTCATGTTCAATGACATACATGCATTTTCTTCAGCAATAGAGCTTTATCACCAGGCTGAGGAAAGCAACAAATAGCCTTGCAAATGGACTGCGGTGTTTTGGAGCACTCCATGGGGCTCCTTTAGTCAACTACCCATTCCTGGTACTGAAGGTTTAACTTGGTGGCATAGATGTTTAGTTGGGGTATATTCTCCACTATTATTTGGTGGCCCAGTTTAGAGTTCTTTTATATACGTATATATTTTAGGAGTTTTCTATAGTAGTGGGTTTCCATAAGTGTTTTTCAAATGGCCTTTAGTGCTAGTTGTGCAGGATAATTTTATCTTGACATAAGGATTGGGATGTAGACAAGCTTGTAGGGCATTTTATTAACTAGTGATTGATGAGGGAGGGCCCAGTTCATTGTGGGTGGTGCCTAGGTTGGCATCTGGGTTCTATGAGAGAGCAGGCTGAGCAAGACATGAGGAGCAAGCCAGTAAGCAGCACCCCTCCATAGTCTCTGCATCTGCTCCTGATTTCCAGGTTCCTGTCATGTTTTAGCTCCTGCTATGACTTCCCTCAGTGATGGACTGTTATCTGAAAAGTATAAGTGAAATAAACCTTTTCCTCCCCCAAGTTACTTTTGTCATAGTGTTTTATCATGGCAATGGTAATGCTAAGATCGTTGTTCCTCTTCATAGTCTATAATTTATTTTTTTCTACCATTCCCCTCCCCGTTTAATCCTCCTATTCTAGTTTCTCCTTTACATCTCCATGTCACTATCCTCCATTTCCCATCTCTTGAGAGAGCCTGTCCTGTCCCATAGTCTCCTAATAGATACCCAATCTCTGTGATTATTCAGATTGTAGCATATATAAACTTTGCAGTTTTAAAGCTAGCATCCAATGAGAAGAGAAAACATACAACGTTTGTTTCTTTGGGTCTGAGTTAGCTCACTCAGGGTATTTTTATAGCCCCATCCACTTTTCTATAAATGGAATAATTTTTTGTTTGTTTTTTGAGACAAGGCTTCTCTTTGTAGCCCTAGATGTCTTAGAACTCACTCTGTAGACCAGGCTGGCCTCAAACTGCTTGCCTCTGCCTCCTGAATGGTGGGATTAAATGCATTCGCCACCATGCCCAGCTTAATTTCATTTTTCTTAACAGCTGAATAATATTTATTGCATAAATGCACCACATATTCATGTAGCATCCCTCAGCTGATGGCCATGTAGGCTGCTTCCACTTTATGGCTGTTATGAATAGAGCAGCAGTGAACATGTATGAATGGGTATCTCTGGAGGATATAGAGTACGATATAGAGAACTTTGGGTATATGGCCAAGAGTAGAGCTGGATCTTGAGGTAGAGGTATTCCCAGCTTACTGAGCATCCGCCACACTGCTTTCCATAGTTGCTGTAGAAGCTTACACTTCCACCAGCAATGCATAAGTGTTCCTCTTTTCTTGCACCCTAACCAGCATGTGCTGCCATTTGTTTTACTGATCTTGGCCATTCTGACTGGTATGAGATGGAATCTCAAGGTAGTTTTTTTTTTCAAGGTAGTTTTTAACTGCATTCCCCTGATGGATAAGGATGTTGAACACGTGTTTCTCTGCCATTTATGTGAGCTCTCTGCTTAGTTTTATACTCCTTTAAAAAACTGAATTGTTTCCTTGATGTTCAGTTTTTAAGTGCTTTCTATAGTCTAGATACTAACCCTCTATAAGGTGTGTAATCGATGAACGTCTTTTCCCATTCTGTATAGCTCTGAGTTGCCTAAATGATGGGTGACATGTCACCCTTGTGATTCACTGGTAGGGTGATCTTGAGGGCTTTGTTGGGGACCTTTTGGGTTAACACCTTTAGACCAGCCTGTTCTGGACCATCGGATATGCATCTGGGCTGACGGTGGATGGTTGGTGGTGTAGCTTTTAGGAGAGATAGTCTTTTCTTATACTAGTAAGAGACAAAGAGACTGTCCTCCTTTTTCCTTTTTCATTTACAGACTATTAAATGAAGACGTGATGCCAAGGTTGGGTAGTCATTCTGCAACCATGACAATAAGCCAGAAAATGAAAACCCATACACTGGCAATTAGGGTCAAAAGATTGGAAAAACCAACAACAAAAAACAGCCCCACTCCATAGTGAGAATTTTGGTTTCTTTCAAAATCCAGTTATGTTATGTGGTGTTCTTTTAATTCCAGGTGTGGGATATGGGGCTGCTTCAGATTATCCACAGCTGCTAACTATGATTGTCTCATGCTCTAGGAGAGACATTTTTTTGTTTGTTTTATTTTTTTTCCAGCTATAGATAGTTTACATTTGTAATTTTGGGGACTCTTGAAAGGGTATAAGTGCTAGAGCCCAGAGAGGGGTAGAGGTGCACAGAAGAATAAGAATGAGAATGAAGAGGAGGAGGAGGAAGAGGAAGAGGAGGAAAAAGAAGGCTGCTGCTCTCCCTTACTGCTCCTGGTTGCTGTTGTTACTGTTTGAAGAGAAGAAGGTGGAGCTATCCTGACTACAAAGATTGGAGTTGCTCCAAAACCTGATGACCCTAATCAGCAGGAAGTAGTTTAAAGACACCTACATCCCCCTTTCCGCTCTAATCTTTTTCCTCTCCTACATGGTGTTGGGGTGTTGGAAGGGATCTGGTGGAGAACAGTGGTAGATATAAGAACCTAATAAAGCAATGTAAAGAAATACACCTACCCCTCCCCCCAAAACCCCAGAAGGCCTTGATTACATTCATGAGCCTCTAAACCCATGTTCCTGTCATATCTCTTCCCTGAGTGGGACACAGCAAGTCGGCAATGCACAAATTTGTGGTTTAAGCCTCCAATAAAGGTTTCTGTCTGTCATAGCTGTTAGTAGCCAGACTGGCAGCACTCTCAGACCATGTTTCTGGTCTTGGAGTGTTCTGGCACTTGGAATTAAAGCTATGATTCATTGGAGTTGAGGACAGACTAGCAGTCTATTCATTCAGTGTTTATGGAGTGTGTCTGGCACTGGGCACTTGTTCAGGTACTTGATTGGTAATCCAAATCCAGACTAGGAAGCTGTGGGAGGCAGAATCTGGACAGAGACTGAGCAGGTTTGCTCCCAGTGCCACGAGTCTTAACTACATGTGTGGAAACTGGGGTGTCCAAGCCGTGTACCCAGTGTTCACCTTTCAGTCTTCTCACCAGCTTCTAGTGGGAGTCAGCAGCATTGTGGTTGGGGCGCACAGGAAGAAACCAAGGCTCTGAGAGGCTTTTCCATGCCAACTTGACCAGTGCAGCCTGGATCTCTGACTACACAATCCCTTCATGGTAGACAGGTCGTGGGAAGTATCACATTTCCAGGCAGGAGAAAAAAACATGATTCGGCGGAGAGAAGAGGAGAGGTGCCATGTTTGCTCAGTCCTCTTGCCAACCGGTAAGTTGGGCAGCTAAGGGAGCAACTGGCTGCCTAGTCAGTCGGCAAAGGGATCTACCATGTGTAAATTCAGCAATGGGAAATGCTGTGGATGTGAGGGTGGACACAGACGCTAACCATGCCTGCAAGGCGCTTGTAGCTAGACACCAGAATGCATCTCGTCGGAGACTAGTGTAATGAGTTGAGTTCTTTGTATGCTCAGGAGGTCCCAGAGCACAGAGGAGAGGCTTCACAATGGAGCCGATGTTTTCCCAGCATTTAAAAGCAAGACTCAGGAAAACGGTTTGAAGGTTCCTTTAAAAAGTTAAACATGAAATTTCCATATGACCCAGAAAACCCTTCTCTTAGATATACATCGAAAATAACCTGCCCATGGGAGCTAGATATTAAGCTCCTATGCTCACACACTGTTGACGATGGCTGGAAGGTAGGAACAACCCAGGTATCCTAAGTGGATGAATAGATAAACAAAATGTGATATAACTGTGCAAGGGACTGCTATCCAGTCGAAGGAGTGTGTGTGAAATTCTGACACATTTTTCAACATAGATGAGCTGTGAAGACATTACATTAAGTAAGCTAGACGCAAAATGATGCATTTTCTTCCCACAAGTGCTCTTTTTTAAAATAAGGGATTTATTCATTCATTTATTTTGTGTAGATGAGTGATCTATCTGCATGTACAAGTACATGCCAGAAGAGGGCAGGAGGCACCAGTATAGATGGGAGTCACCAGATGGTTGCTGGGAACTGAACTCAGGATCTCTGCTGAAGATCAGACCATGCTATTAGCTGCTGAGCCATCTCTCCAGCCCCAATGCATGTTTTATGACTATTTACATGACAGAATTACAAATTGTCAAATTCATAGCGACATTACATTATCTGTGTTCTACCATTTTCAGTACAAAAAAACAACCAAAGCAAAGCAAACCAAACCGAACCAGTGAGATTCAGGTTTGGCTTACATTTGTTGAGAACAGGCTGCACTTCCCTTCGAGCACAGAAGAGAAATAAAAGTGACAGAACAGGATAATGGACACTCCAGGTCCCAGGCCTCAGAGCAGGAGAAGGGATTTAAGAACAAACAAACTAGTAACCCAAGCTGGCCTGGCCTACTGCTGGAGTTGAAGGAGACTGGGACAATTGTGAAAGAGGGATAAAGTCAGGATGATGCAAATGCCCAAGTCTTCAGGACAGGCAGATGATGAGGCAGGAGCCTCAGCCAGGAGTGTGATGGCTAAGGCCATGGCTTCTCTACCCCTGCTGGGTGCAGGTGCGATGTGTCATCAGACTGCACGCCCCTTGTACTCCTTGCTCTGGGAATCTCTGGGTGTCTCAGAATCACTTGATTCAACTCAAAATAGCGTCAGGAAGTCCCTGAAACCGACCAGGTTCACTAGGCCCTTCCCTGCCAGAGTAAGCAATAAAAGCTGAGAACCCCTCTCATATAAGCCATGCTATAACGAAGACTTTTAGACAAGCCAGTCTCTGAAGGAAACTCAGGCTAGCAAGCTGCACACAACAGGCCTTGAGGTGAAAGCACCCCTAACACGTGTCAGACTTCCCCTTCAGACATTGCTGTTATGAGCTTAAGAATTTGAGAGTTGGGACTGGAGTGGTTAGAAAGATGATTCGTCAGTTAAGAGCACTTGCTGCTTCTGTGGAAGACCCTGGTTCAGTTCCCAGCACCCACACAGCAGCTCACAACAATCTGTAACTCCAGTTTCAGGGAATTTGAATTTGACATCCTCTTCTCACCTCCATGGGCACTGAATGCCACGTATAGAGTACACTTTTATACATGCAGCCAAACATTCACACACATAAAATAAAATCTTAAAAAAAATCAAAAAAATCAAGATTCCTTGGAGGTGGTCACACACACCTGTTAAAGATGGTTTAAAGATAGTTAGCCATGTGGCACAGCATGTGTCTGGCCTGCACACGGTGCAGGTTTGGTCAAATCTGAGAGCTGGCACAGGTAGAGACTCTGGCTGGCTACATGAGCCCCTGGATTGATAGGTGGACTCAGAAAGGCAGTCGCAGGAAGCAGGAAGCTCCTTGTCACCAGAAGCCTTGCAACTGGACTCTGCCTGTCCCAGCAGCCTCCAAGGGCAAAATCGTTCTTCACTTAGGGACGGGGAGTTGTGAGAGCTTCCTCATCCATGCTGAAATGTCGGCTGGCTTGGTATTGTGTGGCTCTTACGGAGGCAGCCACAACTACTGAGTTCACGAGTACAATAGCCTTGTAGTGCCCAGAGGATGCTGCTCTGTGATGGCTCTCTCTGTGCCCTGGCTTTTCCAATCTTTCTGCCCGGAAGGGGTGTGATATAGTGCTTGTGGTTGAGCAGTCCACAGACACACATGCTCTCCGCTTTGACCGTTTTGTATTAACTGTCATCCGCTGGGGGCGGGGGGTGGGGAAGGCTTCTCTGATGAGGACTTTCAATACCTCAGGCCTTGTCTCCATAGGGATGACTCACTAACACACACAGCTTACCGAGGGTCATGCAGAAGGGCTGTGTGGAAACAGAAAGCAGGCTGAACCACTGCAGGATCAAACGCTGGCCTAAGAGTCTGATGTTAAAAAAGGAGAAAACTCCTCATTTCCTGTTGCATTAGAACATCTTTTGGTTTTTCCTCCGCAGACGTCAGGGTGTCAGAGCCTGGTGAGGCAGAGATGCCCTGCAGGCCACTCTGTTCAAGAGCACACAGGGATCCTCATTGCCACAGACTGGCACTGAGCACCCAGTGTTTGCTGAGCGCTGATCACTTGGTGCAGAGCAAAGCGGGAACACCGCACTTTGGGCTGAAGCTTAGAACCCGGAACTATGTTCTTCTAAGAGCGACCCCAGTTATCTGCGTGATGGTGGTGGTGCTTGCTGAGATATGCAGGTTCTAGGGTCCAACCCTGATCTCAGGGGCTGAGACCTGGGGATGCTTCTTTTGAAGTGTGTGTGTGAAGACTGCATGTGTATGTTTGTGTGCATGTGGACATGTGTGCATGCAGCTGTGCCTAAATGAGCATATGGAGGCCAGGAGATTTGGCAGTCAAGTGTGCGATACCTTATTTTCTGAGAGTCTCTCACTAAGCCCAGAACTCACTGATTAGATACACTGGATGGCCAGCGAGCTTCAGGGAGCCGCCTGTGAATTTGCAGTTCGCACATTTCAAAGGCCTGCATTTGGTCTTGTGTCACAGTCAAAATATGTCACTTCTGTCTTGTGCAGACACGGGAGGAAGGGCTGTTATGACATGACTGGTTGCAGGGGGCAGACAGTGAGAGAAAGCTGTAAATAACTATGACTTCAATGAAATGCAAGTTTAATTGTTTCCTGCATTTAAGAAGTCACAGGAATACTGTCCTGGGGTTGGTGTGAAATCACTCAGAAGCCAAGACATTTCTCCAAATCTGCCCCCTGAGCATCTCTAGCTTATCCTTTCCACATTATTGTGAAAGGCTGCTCCAGTCCCAGCCTTTACAACCACCTTCCAGTTAGTGCAAGTGATAAGGAAAAGAAAGGTGTAATTCCTTGCCTTGAAGAACATTTCTTAGAAGTTGTACATGAAGTCCAGTTTGCCTCTCACTAGGCAGAAGTGAGCCAAGAGCCATACTTGGCTGTAGTGGAATCTGGGAAATGTAGTCTTTGTATTCAGGTAAGAGCAAGAGATTGTCTCAGCAACAAAGAAGAGCAGAGCAGGTGCTGGGGGCTGCTGGAAGTCCCTCGGCACCATGTTGGTCTTCTTCACGTCAAATCAGAAGAGATCAGAGCATGTTGAGAGTCAAACCACTATACGGGGAATAAGAGGAAAGCTTGCCTTTCAGAGAGGAGTCTGAAAGTCCTTTGAATGGTACCACTCGGCATTTGGGAACAGATGGGTTTGGCACTGCTTTTGGAATCTCTGGTGTCACAAGGAAAGCTGCTGGTAGAACATTCTTTTCCCTGGTTAGGAATGCTCGCTGTGTCCTCTGTTCCATCCTAACACTCAGACTCAACATACTGTTCTGGGAACTGGCTTTCCAAACCCACCTAACTGATGTCCAGGCCCTAGAACTGACTCTCTGCCCTGTTTACTTTGTGCATAGCTATATGGCTTGTCCTGACCCTCCACACTAATGCTCACACCATCCATCTCTCTGGTCTCTCCAAACTTACACACGCCAACACCATCACCATACCTTCTCTTCTGGCCTCCCAAATTTATATTTTCCAGAGTCCTAGACCACACCTCTCTCCTTGCTGCACGAGGTAGGCTGTCACCAGCTGGCAAAAGCAATGCCCCACATGAGACAATTGATAGCACTGATAGCCTTTGCAACCACCTTGAGTTAGTACAGATGATAAGGAAAAGAAGAAAGGTGTAATTCCTTGCCTTGAAGAACATTTCTTAGAAGTTCAGCTTGCATCTCACTGGTCAGAAGTGAGCAAAGAACCATACTGGGCTGTAGTAGAATCTGGGAAATGTGGAATCTAGACAGACTATAGCCTAACTAAAATTCCACACCGGGCATTAAAACAAAAACATGTTTACATAACATAACCGGGTTTACAAAGAACTCCAAACTTCCATTACTCAAACCTAGTTTCTCAGCCTGTCCATATAGACCTAAATTTTGGATCTTCATCTCAGCCTGACCCACTAAGAGGATTTCTTGACTGTTCCAGTCCACCTCACTCTCAGCCTTGACTGTGTGGGAGGCTCTTCTTGATCACTCTTATTTTCTTGCGTTTATGGCCTGACCTTCTGGAATTGAGCCTCCTTCTCTGACAGACTGCATCTAGAATCCCCATCTTGCCCAACCCAGAGCTGTGGTGCCACCGGTCCTGGGGAAAGTGTTTCCTGAGAGAAGCATGGCTGTTTTGCACAGATTTTGATACCAGCAGAGCATGGAGATGAGAAGGGACTTCACCGTTAGACCTAGACAGTTGATTTCCATCTGTTGATTCAAAGGCCATGGTCGTTCATAGCTTGGGTTAGTTCTGGGTCTGTGCTAGCTTTGCAAGGATCGCAAGTCCACTTTGGGCTTCTTTAAAGGGAGAGAGAAGAATAGGGAGAGGGAAGAGAGAGGTAGAGGGAGGAGAGGGAGAGGAAAAGGGAGAGGGAGAGGGAGAGGGAGAAGAAAAGGAAGAGGGAGGAGATGGAGAAGGAGAAGGAGATGTGGGAGTTATAGTAGGCTGTACCTAAGGAGATCTGGGTTCTAGTTCTAGCTCAGCCAGGAATGATGTTGAATTTGCTCCATCTTTGATCTTGCTTCCTTATCCAGAAAGCATATGCTGGCAAGGTAGTAGTCATGTTTCATTCTTGTAGCCACTACTGAATTTATACTTTTATATTTCCTTGTATTATTTACAGATAGCTATTTGCTCATTTTTTTTCTTCGTGATAAACCCATTGTAACACAGATGTGACAGGGGATATTATGCCCATTAGACAGGTGGGAATGTTGAGCCTGAGGAACCTCGGTTGTCAGGGTTTCATTAAGATTGAAACTCTCCTTCCTACTCCACATAGTTTCTCCTTAACAGAAGGCATGTGCTTGTAGTGGGTGTTGGTAGAATGGAGCAGGGGCATCTGTCTGTCAGGCTTCTTTGATGTGTGACTACAGAGCATATAGTATATAGTTATTAGAGGGATCCATGATTGCTGCTCAAATTGTGTTGATTACTTTTGTCTGCTGGAGGTTCTGTTTTGTAGTTGACACTGAATGCATAATATAGGCAACCAAAAATAGGAAATCATAAACCATCAACTGGAAGGAAAGAGGTGATGGGCCAAGAGATAAGGACAGGTTGGATAAAAAGCTAAATAGTCAGCTCAGCCAGGTCCTGCTCTGTGTACTTCACCAGCATCTACACACTTGCTCTTATTCATTCTAGGAGAAAAGCCACTATCTGTGCAACCGTTTCCCCGGTGTTGAAACCATGAACAAGAGAGCTGGATACTTTTGTCCAAACTACTAAGTGTCAGAGCCAGGGCAGGAAGCCAGGCAATCTGATTTCAGAGTTTGCACCCTTACCAAGCTGATGCGAAGATAGAATAATAATAAACCCTCATGAGCTACTGTAATAAAATGGATGTTAAAAAAAAGAAGAACGCCTACCTAAGGCTAGAAACCTGATGGTGGAGTGAACATAATATATATTGTTGTAGCACTGACAAATAGGTTTATTTTCTTTCAAAAACCAGTATGTGGCAAGATGTATAGGGAATGCTGATCCAGAAGTTTACTCTGAGCTTGTAGTGCAACCAATGCAGGGGGCCTTGTTCTGTAATAATGGAAAACTGGGAACAAATCAGCAGCCTAGAGTAACTTATGATTAAGTAGCTTCACAATACACTCAGTAGCTGGAATGTTTTTTTTTTATTTTTTTATTTTATATAACTTGACTGCCATACTCCTTTTTTTAAAAATTTATTCTTCTCTTATACATTACATCCCTATTGAAGTTTCCTCTCCCTCTTCCCCTTCTGCCCCCCTATTCCCCAGGGATATCAACCAAACATGGCATATCAAGTTACAATAAGACTAAGCGCCTCTCCTTGTAACTTGGCTGGATGAGGCAACCTCCTATGAGGGAAAGGGTTCCGAAAGCAGGCAGAAGAGTCAGCCACAGCCCCCACTCCACTACTAGGAGCTCCGTGAGAAGAACAAGAGACACAACTCTAACATATATGCAGAGGGGCTAGGTCAGACCCATGCAGGCTCCCTGATTGTTGGGTTTCGGTCTCTGAGCCTTTAGGAGCCCAGGTTAATTGATTCTGTGGGTTCTCTTGTGGGTTCCTTGACAACTCTGGCTCCTTTCTCCTCCTCTTCCCAGGATTCTCGCCTAATGTTTGGCTGTGGGTCTCTGCATCTGTTTCCATCAGTTGCTGGGTGAAGCCACGCTGATGACACTTAGGACTAGCGGGACAATTAAAGGGCAGGAACAATGGGCCATGTGTCAAATGTAAAAATATGTAGATTCTGAGAACACTGTATGCACATGGGTGTGGCAGGCAGGGTCTGGAAGAGGACAGGAAGAAACTCTAGTTGGTAGGTGTTCTGTGTCGTTTTAGTGACAGTGTGTTTAGTAGACCCTGAAAAATGGGAAGTAGCTGCTGAGGGAAGGCAAGACTTGGGACTGCTGGTAGGTTTCCCTCTGCTGCCTTCATCCCTGAGTTCGCTGGAGCTGTCCAGTCTCAAGGTGTCGGGACATTTTCTTGGAGTCATTTTTAGCTGCTCCCCTAGCTTCTGCTCCCCTCTCAGGCATCTCCCTTTCTGAGCAAATGCCCAGTGATAACATCTCTGGGGCACGAGGCTCAAGGGGGGATTTCCTCTTTGCATTGCCGACACATCCTGGGCCTGGAGCTTTGGTTTCTGCATCACCACCCAGTACCTTGACTGAAGCCTAGATCAGACATTCTCAACCTTCCTAACGCTGCAACCCTTCAACACAGCTCAGATTGTGGGGACCCTCAACCATGAAAGTGTACTCGATTCATGACTCCTTGCTTCATACTTCAAAACTGTAATTTTGCTACTGTTGTGAGCCGTAACGTAAGCATCTGTGTTTCCTGATGGTCTCAGGCAAGGCCTGTGAAAAGGTCAAACCATCATAGCTGCCAGTCTGTGAGGAATTTGATTCCTTCCACTTTGTTTACATGATTTTGCCAGCTAGTCCATACTAGCTTAATTGATTAAAGGGGCCATTAGATTCCAAAGAGAAACCTGGTGTAGGAAACGTACTGTCTTGCCAGCAGGTGTGTGGCCAAGTGACCTCTGGCCTTCGTAGGGGCTGAAAGCCTTCTCTCAGAACAGCTTCCTACTGTAGGTTGAATGTGTCTGAAGGTACACTTTCGGAAAGTGCTTTGCTCTCTCTTTTAAGTATCCAGTTGGCCGGCCAAGGGTCACGCATGACATGAAAGCTGGGTTTCCATGTGCGAATCTGAAAAACCCTCGAGTCACCTATTTGCCTGTGAATGTGGAAGTGGGCGTGCCTGTGAAACGGCTGGACTTGCCACTGTCAGAGCAGGTGAACGGTGGAGAGGGGGACTACAGTTTCCAGACAGGACAGCGTATCGCTGTACTGATAGTGTGCCCATCTCAGCGAATGTGCGGTTTTCAATGAAGCAAAATTTGGGGAGCTTTGTGCTTTGCAAGACCACAGTTTGTCAGACGGGGAGCATGGAGTGTGCTGTTTTACCTGCGTCGGTATTGTGTGTCTGCTTCTGTGTGTCTTTGGACACAAGCCCTGCTTTAACAAGGCGTTTGTTCGTTGTGTGCAAGTCTGTGCGGCAGGCAGTGCTCGGGTCCTGTTCGAGGCTGCTTGCTGGCTTTCCAGCTTCACTTGCGTCTGCAGTAGGCTCTGCACGTGCGCCAGCCTCTGTGCGCACGTCCCCGAGTGACCCGCGTGCGGTGCCCGGGGACCTCTGGGTCGTGTGCACTCCCTGCCTGCCTCTGCGCTGATGAACGCACCTCCACCGGTCCGGGAGCGTGTCTCCCGTTGTGTGCACGCTCCGTGTGCACGCCGCCGGCGCGCGCGCGTGTGTGTGTGTGTGTGTGTGTGTGCGTGTGTGTGCGCTCAGGGCGCTGCGCGCTGCGGCCGGAGGACCGCGCCAGGCTCCACGCGCCCCACTCCCCCCTTCCCCCCACCAGCGCGCGCACCGCAGCGGGGCCCGCGATTGGCCGCTCGCTCCTCCAGCCGTCACCTCCTCCCCCGCCCCGCGCGCCCGCGGTCCCCGCTGTCCCCCGCGGTTCCGGCGAGGCCGCGCCGCGCCGCGCTCCGCTCCCATTGGCTGCGCGCGCCTTTGTGTGGCGGCAGCTGCGGCCCCAGCGCCTTTGAATGTCGAGAGGGGCCGGGAAGGGAGCCTTTCCATGGGCCATCTGTCTCCCCGCCAGCCGCCGCCCCGCCGCCCGCGCCCCGCGCTCCGCCTCCCGCCCCGGCGGCTCCCGCAGCCCCGCCGCCCGCGCCCCGGAGCCGCGCCACAAAGGGCCCGCGCGCAGCCGCCGCCGCCGCCGCTGCGCGAGGAGCCAGGATGGTCCTGGTCCACGTCGGCTATCTCGTGCTTCCAGTGTTTGGCTCTGTGCGAAACAGAGGTATCGCTTTTTTCCTTTCGGGGTCTGCTTCCTTCCGAGCGCTGATCGCCGCAGGCACTGGGCGGGGGCGGGGGCGGGCGCGCGGGCGGGGGCGCAGGCACAGCCGCGGGGCGAGGCGAGCCGTGCCGCTCCCCACCCCCTTCTGGGGAGACCCCCGAATGTGGGGTGGCACCCTTGCGGGAGCTTTTGTAGTGAAGTTAGGATTTGCTGAATTTGGGTCCCTTCCTCCCCAGCCCCATATTTTTTAAAATTATTATTTGCGGCGGACATGGTTCCTCCTCCAAATCACAGCCCCTTCCCCTACCTATCCCCGTGTGACCGAAAGAAGGAGAGAGATGCATGCCTTGTGTGTGTGAGTGTGTGTGTGTGTGTGTGTGTGAGAGAGAGAGAGAGAGACAGAGAGAGACAGACAGACAGAGACAGAGAGAGAGTAAGAGAATATGTTTGATTTGATTTTCTGTGATTTGCCTTTTTTTTTTTTTTAAGGCACATATGTGTTTTGTAATTTTTCATTTTGGGGGCCTTAAGGTCGATGGGCAGCGACCTGGGATCTGAGCATCAGCCCCATCCCATGCTCCAACCCCTTCCCTCTCCTGCACATTCTTGTCCCTTTCTTTTCTCATGTAATTATTTTGGTTTTATTGCCCTTATTCTGTGCCCCTTCACACCTCTTTCCGCAACTGTCTTTGTGTGACAGTTGCATTTATAGGTTCAAAAGGCTTGTATGTGTGCGTGCGTGTGTGTGTGTGTGTGTGTGTGTGTGCACGCGCGCGCGTGTGTATGCATGTATACATATGTGCGCGTGTGCATAAGCGCTTCGGAAATCAGACGTGCGCTGCCTTGCACTCCTGCCTTGCACCCCTGGGCTGGTCCGGAGCCGGTTGTGTGTTCCTTGGGTGTTGAGCTGTGCGTGAGGATGAGGGAGCTGCCCATATGCCAGGCCTTTGCCCGGGGCAGGGGTTGACCAAGCAGCAGGCTGGTGCTGTCTTTGTTTTTAACTGCTGTATATGGGGTGTGTTTGCACGGTACCCCTTCCCCACACCCCTATCCTTACATTCCCCCGCAACAATAGCTTGGTTTCCCCTTTTTCTTCCCCCACCCCACATTTCTTCCATTTTCTTTTAATCAAAAATTCCCACCTCCCAAAGCAAATCTGAGATACATTTCATTTTTTTTTTTTTTTTTTTTTCCTTTTTGTATTCTGCCTCTGGACTCACATTTCTCTTGGAAATGTTTCTTCTCTCCCATTCCACGTCTGCTTAAATCCCTACTGGCTAAGTCCCCCCCACCCCCTACAAGAATGATGTCTTCCCTTTGCAGACCCCGCGGTCCTCCGAGTCAGAGCAGGGGAGGGGTCACAGGGCCAGTCCTTTAGTGCGCTCCAGGGGCCAGTCTGCAGCAGGCCAGGAAAGCCCAGCCCCCCCTCCTTTGGCACCTCTCCCCAGAAACCCAAAGAAAGGCAAGGTTGGCCCCTTAGGCCTGTTTGAACTGCAGTTTTTTTTGTGTGTGATGATAGAACGATGACATTCTGCATTTATCAAATCTTTTTTTTTTCTTCATCGTGTAGCTCAGTGAATGGTCAACTCGCTGCTGTGTGCGCTGTGACCCTTCTGCCTCCGCATTTAGCTGTATTGTGACACCCCTCTTAACCATTTCCTGTCTCCATCAGAGGAAGGCATTGCTATTTAAGCGGCAGTATCCCCTATCTCAGGCCAGCTTGGGGTGGGGAGGGTAAGAGGGGAGGTCAGATGAGATCACGAAATGCCACCCTCTCCCCAATACACAATTATCTCTTATTACTTGGCATTTCCTCTTAAAACGGGTGTGGAACAGTACACTAGGCAGAAATTCAAAAATGATTAAGAAGGATGTTGAGCCTGAAAGTATAATTATCCTGATTAAATCATTATCATCCTCATTAATACCACCACTCTCTAAATACCATTGCAGCATGCTGGTTCCATATTTTGAAATTCAAATTATTCAGCTGCCTTTAAATTTTATTTTTAATAACTCTGCCCTCCACCAACAAAAACCCAACCAAACCAATTCTGCCTGTCAGAATTGCAGTGGCAAACTTTCCTGGTAAACACGCCCACAGGAATTTTTAGGGTCTGAGGGGTGAGTTGGTCTGTGGGTGAAATTTACCACAATGTGCTAAGAACTCATGACCTTCCGATAGAGGATACTAATGCTTAACTCAAAGGTCCTAAACCACAATTTTCTTGTAAAACGATTAGCTAGTCTGCTAGCTTAAGCCTGTTCCTTTAGATTCCATTGTAGTAGTGTAGCTTGTAGGGCCATTTCAGAATAGATATAGCGAAATAACCATTTTTGTATCTTCATCTTGTTTAGCTGAGTACATTGCTCTGTAAATCCCTGTTAAGTGGATTCCTTTTGCCTTGGCTTGGAGGCTGCAGCAGCCCATTTCTCACTTGTCTGGGTGACCATCAGTTGGCCTCCTGGCAGCACCCAGGCATACCATGTAGATGGAGGCAAAATTTATTAAATATCTATTAAAAAGAAAATCTATAATGAAACGACAGTTGCTGCTATTTCAGTCTCTGAAAAATTGGTGCACCAAGGTCCCTGGCTTAAGGGGAGCTGCTGTGGCCATAGGGTCCTAATTGTTTAATTGTACAACATTAGGGGCATCTTTGGATGTCTGCCCTGGCCCTCAGGGCCACCCCTTTAACAGCCAGCTCCCTTCTGCTGCCTGGCCAGCTAGACCTGCTTGAAAACCGAAACAAAACAGCAGCAATCACCAAAGAATAAGGTGCCTACTTTGAGGGCCTTTCGGAAATAGTACCAAGTAGCCGCCTCAGAATGCCTTTGGCGATCTGAAAAAAGAAAAAAATGTAAAACAAAACAAAACAGAAAAAAAAAAATCCTCAAGACAAAAACCTCAGCAAAATGGTTTTCCATTAAACAGGGGTAGCGTGTTCTGCTGTGCTTAATTACTTCCTGTTCTTATTTTGTGGGTAATTTTTTATGTATCAGATATCTTTTTGGTTGTGTATCTTTTCACCTTTTCTTGTACTAAAACTAAAGCATGGTCTGTATTTTTTACATCCCCCAGTTGACAATGTACAGCCTCGGTTAGAGATGTTACCCTGCCGAACCGCACTGTGGCCGTGTAGCCCGGGCCATCTGCTCATTGTACGCTGCTTTTGTTCTGTTCCCCTTCCGAAGCATGGTGGGCCCAGCCTTTTCTGTTCTTTATTTTTTTCTTTATTTTTTCTTTTTTTTTTTTTTGTATCGTGTGCATGATGACATTGTTACACACAGAATCCACTAATACTAATATACAATCTCAATAAAGAACTAGTTTTCCTATATTAACCTAGTGTGCTTTTTCTCTTGCTGTTTTCCCATTTATTGTCGTATCCTGCTGTTTAGAGCCTCCTTGCTTTTCTGTCCTCAACCTCACCCACCACCCCCACCGCCCATTGTAAGATTTGAGTGAATGCCTTTTCTTTTACTTTCCTTTTTTCCCTCCCCCTCCCTCTTTTTCTTTCCCTTTTTGTGGTATAGATATGGTGACTTTAATCTCATGTACTCCATATCTTGTAACAATAGAAGCCTGGGGCCTCGGGAAGGGTCAGTTGTTCTGTCACGCTGAAACAGCCCAACCCCATACAGACCCCCTGTCTTTGGCCACCTGTGCACTCAGTCCCCTCCACTTTCATCGTAGTGTCCAATGGACAAGGCACTGGGAAGGAAGGAGAAATCACACTAAGGTTGAGAAAAGGGATACTGGACTTAACTAGCAATCTTGGAGTATTGACTCACCTGAAAAAACCCATTTTGAGTTGTGTCTTAACTTTTTGTTCACTGTCTCATTGATTTACTGTCCTTATAAATCATGTGGGGGGGTGTTACACGTGACATGTAGCTGAAGCCATGATCCAAAGCACTAAAACATCCTTTTCTATGTGTATATTGAGATTCTTGAGACCTAGAGTGTAAGATCCTCATTTAGATCCTTCGTAAGAAAGATGCATGGGATGGAAAGGCCTGGGACCCCTCCCCATCCTAGGGCTGGCAGCTCCACCTGGGACTGTAGGAATAAGAGTCTGTACTTTCTGTGGGCTGTGAGCCAGTTAAAGCTGATTATAGCCTGCTTGCCTGACAGCTGCTTCATCTGCGGCCCTAGGGCCTCTCTGGGGAGAAAGCAAACGAGATCTGGCCATTGTCTCAGAGTGTGTGCTCGTTGAGGTGGGGGTGGGGAGGTCAGGAGGGAAGTCAGGACCTATGTCCAAATTGAATTGCAAGACCCCTTCGAAGTATCCCCCACCCGCCTTCCTGTCATTGCTCTGGAAAAGCCAAAAGAGAAGTATCTCCCCCACCCACCCAGTGGAACCCAAATTCAAGCATTTGTCAATTACATCTATTCAATGTCAGCCCAGAACAAGCCTTGTTAAATGAGGCATTTTAGACACCAGAGGAAATCAGTTGATTAAAGAAATTCATGGTTCCTTCAAGGGGTCATCATTTTAAGGCTGTTTCTCTTGGCAGACAGGCTTAGTCCTGGCTCCTCTAAGCTGTTCCGGGAGGGCCTCCCATGGTCCCCTCAGGGTGAATGGCCCTGCCACTTCACTGTTGCCTGACCACTCTGCTTCTTTGCCTTCTTTGTGGCCTCAGGAGACACTCCCCACCCCCACGGGCCGCTCTCTTTGCTCAGGTCCTTTGTTCGCCTCTTCCCAGCCTGGGTGGAAAAACTGAACTGATTTACTGTGACACATGGACACACATGGACGTTCCTGTCGCAGGCTTGTGTTATGGTGTGTGCAGAAGGAGATATACAGGTCTATGAAACCAGGCCCTTGAAGGTTTTCTGGTTTTTCTTTAACTTACTTTCTTTTTGGCTTATTTGAAGCCTAGGTTTGGCAAAGCAAAAATAACACTTTCATCTAACCTCAACAACAATCAAAATAAATTGGGTGACAACTCTCATTTCCCGTAAAGACAGATCAATGTTAACCAATGCTAAGCTTTTATTTTTTTACTTTAATGTCCAGTGTTTCAGAATTCTCCAGCGATTTATTTCAAGGATGGTTTTTCAATGAGCCAGTAATAGTATAGAATGCAATTGGCTTGATGGCAACCATGCCTTAGCAATTTACTGAGTCTCTACTGTATACGATCCAGGTTATCAGAGCTAAATAACTGACACGTTCAGGAGACTTCTCCCCCAGCTTTACAATCTAGCAACCATCAAGCCATTGCACATTGTCATTTTATTCACTCAGACACCTATCTGCTGTAGGGACTTTTGACTCCAGGATTTTGAACAAGCCGTCTATAAATGGATCTGGAACCCCAAGCTCTCTGATGAGCTGAAACACATCTCTTGTTCCAGTTTGCTCTGGATTCCCCTTCTGACCAGTATCAGATAAGCCCCACTTAATGAATGAGTTTTCTTAAGGAGAATTTCCCCACAAAACAGCAAATACAATTACACTTTGAAGACGAGGGGTAAGGCTGTCCAGACTGCTGATGCTCTTGAATCCAGATGACAGGCCAGCCTCTCTTGTCATGTCTTACCTTCTGCCCAACCCCTTCTCCTTGTCCTTTCTCTCTTTAAATAAGCAGTCCGGAATTTCTCTTTGGAAACTTGATGGCTTCCTAGGAAGGTGAAGTCACAGCTTCTGGCTATATCTGGAATTAGATGTAGCCCTCCTAGAGCTGGCCACAGGGCAATTGGCTTTTGTCTCTGACTCACAACTGTGGGTCTCTCAAGTCTACCAGACCACTGCTGCCCAATGTACAGTACACTTTCACTTTAGCTTCTCTAAGGATGTAAATAGCTTTTAAAAATTCCTGGCAATTAGTGTCACCAAGGGGCTTTCCTTGGAGAGGCTCAGGATAATTGATGAACTACTTGCAATGCCTGTTCCTCATATGCTCACTCATTCATTCCTCCATTCTCTTACTTGTTCATTCATTTTAGTTAATGAATATTCATTAGATCCCTACTTGACCAAACACTGCGCTAAGGAGGTGCAGAAGAGAGACGACCTAAGACACATGCTGAGGTGCAGAGAGCATCTCTCAGAAAACCAGAGGCTGCCCAAGACATCTGAGCAGGGGGCCCAAGTGGATGCCAGCGTGATCTAATTTGGAGTAGTCTAGGACTTGACTCTTGGCTTTCTTGGCCTGAGGGGAAAATATAGGTACCATTCTGAGCATCATCTGGATAATGACCATCGTGAAATCGACCTCATAGAGTGTCTTTCAACTGCTCAAAGGCACCTGGCACACAGCAGGTGTCAAGGACACACTAGATAGCTGCTCCTCCCCTTCACAACTGTCCGCATCTACTGTCCTAAGGATCAGGGTCACATTGGGTCAGGGATGGCAACACTATGGCGCATTGGTGTGTGTGCCTCGGAGGTGGCATGTATGTCGAGGTGGAGCGCACCAGGTGGGGTGGGGGACAGGGCATGCGTATGGCATGTGCACACGGGGGGTGGGGAGACCTGCGCAGAAAGCAGTAGGGTAGTGCTCCTGTGTTTGAATAAGTCTCCCCGAATCATAAGTCCAGGGTCACACAGCACAAGGGCTATAGAATGTGCAGACAAGTCTGGAAGGGGTTTTGAGGCCAGTTTCTCAGGCCTTTGGGACAGTTTGGACTTGCTTTTTTGGCCACTGATTTTCCAATAAACAGGAGTAATGTGTTCTACTGTGCTCAGATCCCAGCTCTAAGGAGTGAGATGAAGGCTTATGTCATGGGCCTTGCCATGAGGAAGGGATGGCCAGGATCAAGTCAATGTGGAGGGCTGAGTGACAGTAGGGCTTTGGTGTACCTTGGACAGTGTAAGATCACAAAAACAAATGGAGATGAGGGGAACAGTGAGCTACGAACCCAGTTTGTGGATAAACATGGAATTTGACAGAGAGAAGGGGACGGTGGTGATGTCTGGGAACAGAGACCTATAGGGCTTTTCTTCACTTTCAGTGGGAGCAGGACACAAGCCTCAGTAGTAACAATCGCTCTGTTGTCATGATGCTCTCCCCATGTCTGGTGTCCCTTACTGGCTTGTTCACATGTATCTTCAGCTGCTGGGCTCTCCTTGGGAGCTGCCTGCCTCAAAACCTCAGCTTGTCTGGCAGCTGTGTCACTCTGTCCAGATGTCACAGTCTGAAGTTTTATTGAATTTCAACCCTTGAGAAAAGAGACTACAGGGCATTTGTGTGCCAAGATCCTAGCTGGGTTTGGGGAAGGGGGAGAGAGAGAGAGAGAGAGAGAGAGAGAGAGAGAGAGAGAGAGACAGATTCACCTGTACCCACGGGGAAGAGGAAGCTAGAAGGGACCAATCTTCAGGAGCAAAGTTGGAACGCAAAGGCGTGGTATGGCATTGGCAGCAAGGAGGGTATTGACAGGTGAGGTGTGGCCTCAGGGTTGGCACATATCATTTCTGTAGTTTGCCTACTGTGAGGACCCCCACCGCCACCCCAATACAGGAAAGCAATCCTTGCTTGCCATTTGCATCTGGTGGGGGCAACTCAGAAAGCCAGGCTCCGTGTCCACAGGGGGCTGTCAATAAGAAGGGGTTATGTTTTCAGCACTGAGCCTATATGCCCACAAGGGAACTCTAAAGTGCAGGGTTAGGCTGTCTCGGGGGGACTCAAGTGCCCGCAGGACCTCTGGCTGGGAGCTGTGTCCTGGGATGGTAAATTCTTCACAGGCATCTGTGCCCTCATTTCCTCAGATAGAATGGCTGCTCCTTCTGAGAGGTGCCTCCTCTGTCGAGAGTCCGTGCTGCGGTGTCACCTCGGTGACCT
Organism: Psammomys obesus; assembly: GCF_907164565.1. Taxonomy (NCBI): domain Eukaryota; kingdom Metazoa; phylum Chordata; class Mammalia; order Rodentia; family Muridae; genus Psammomys; species Psammomys obesus. Next base: position 37,823,051 of record NW_026596040.1, on the reverse strand, counting down.
CGCAGATGACACACCCTATATCACAGAGATGAAGGAATCCCGATTTGGGGAGTTTAGAAAGTAAAGCCAGGGCATATGCCCTGCTTCGATCCACTAAGCACATGCATGAAAATGCCTTCCACATTTTTGTATGTGCATTTGGTGTGTGCTTGTGTGTGGAGTTTTTATGCCTTCAGTAGCAGAGATGCCCTCATGCATGCTAGGCAAGTGCTCCACCACTGAGCTACGTCTCAGCCCTTAGTTTTTAATTTTTAAAAAAAATTTTAGAGAGTCTTCCCAAGTTGTCTAGACTGGCCTCAAACTTGGATCTTCCTGCCTCAGAGTAGCTGGGGTTCCAGGCCTTCGACACTAGGCCCAGCAACATTCTTCATCTTTATTTAATGTTATGAGCGATTTCCTAGTTTGCTGTGCTATTCTCACAGGCATTCCTTTTAGTGGCCTTGCAACATTTCTCTTGAGCCATTCCAGGTGGTATCTGTGCACTATGAGTGTCATGGGTTGCAGGCCTAACCCGGCAAAGGTTGTCATGATAGTTCCTGCCGTCTACCGGGCCTTTTCACCAAGGCTCAGTGAGGGCACAGGCTAGGGGCTTGTGGAGGAGGGCAGCTCACATGATGTCAGCAGCAGCCCAGGGTTTGGTTCCTCTTCTGCCAGGAACGTGCACATTGGTCTTGAGCAAGTGTGTCTTAGCATCAGTTCTGGTTCCCTGTCCATCAGACGGTGAGTCTGTAGTTTGTGCTTTCCGGGGCTTGTTACATGAAGTGATGTGCATGAAATGAGCAGAGAAGCCAGCTGAAGGCAAGAGTAACAAGGGCCCATGTGGAGCTCGGTGGAAATAGTCCTGGCTTCCCTCCCGCTCTGTTACTAACCACCCTGTGGGGCTGGCCAAAGCCGAGGGCTGTCCGACTTCACTTCCTGTCTGCCAAGGAGATAATCGGCCTAATTACCCTTCCTGCTCTGAAAAACCATGATTTCCTCTTGGTGTGAACTTGCACTTCCTCTGCCCTTTTCTGCCTTTTCTCTGGGAGGCAGGCATTTGTGCCTTGGCTCACTGGGGGCGAGTGCCCTTCTGTTGGCAGGTTACATGGTGCCGTAGGCAGGGAAGGAGCAGTGTTGGGCAGGAGGTGACTTTACTTGAAACACGAATGAGGTGTGCTGCCTTGGGATGGGTAGCCCTCTCATCCAGAAAGGGATGCTGACATCACCCACATGGCGGCTTAGATATGACAGTGCCAGCACATGCTTGCTAGCTCTTGGCGCTGGCCTCCCCAGCCCAGGAGAGGAAGTGTCGGAGAGGAGGTAGAGGGCTAGGAACCCCAGGCAGGAGGGAGCAGGGTTCAGCCAACACCTTTCTCAAGGATGGAAGAAACCCAGACAGCTGCTGCTTCCGTCCCCTCCCCTCTAATGTGGGGCCAGAGGTGGGGTGCCTTGCTCCCTGTCTCTCCAAACAGCTTTAAGTCACTGCAGCTTTCCTCCGCAGCTGCCTGAATCCCTTTTGCCCCCATCTTGAGAGTTCAGGGGCCCCTTTAGGCTGCCAGGCTTTCTGGCCTGCCCCCCATCTCAGAGCTTCTGCTCCCTAGCTCTGTGAGAACTGATGGATCCATGTGACCATTCCCACTGTGGGCCGTCTTTCCTTGGCCCAAAGATGCTCTTCCCTGAAACCCCAGCCTTCTTGGCAGGGCTCATTCCCTGGTGTGAAAAACCACAGGGCCCCGCACTACCTACCACTTTAACCACTGAGGCCTTGGCCTGCTGAACAGAGCTGAAGATCGCATTCTGCTGAAGGAGTAGAGAGACAGGAAGACTTAGGCCCAGGCATCTCTTCTTACAGCTTCCTGCACTACCGTCACCCCGCAACCTAAAATGTACCTACCCAACTTCTACGGAGGGTGACCACAGAAGTAGCTAGCTGGACAGGGCTTCTGTCCTGGTTTAGTCAGTGTTCACCAGAGCCTCTTTGGATGCCAGATCGAGCAAGCCCCAGCCTTGGCCTCACCTCATGGGCAGAGGGGGAAGTCAGGCCAGGCCAGGAGGGAGGCACCCCAGCGCTAGGAAATTGAGGGGTGCTGCAGTTACCCCAGAGCAGGTGTTGCCTGCCACAAAGCCTCCAAAGACTGGCAGTAAGACATGGTGCAAAGCTGAAGCAGGGGCATGAGCAAGAGGATAGGCCATCTCGAGTGAGGGGTCCAAGCCAGGTTGTGCCTGGCAAGTGAGGGCAGACAGAGGAGCTGAGGTGGGTACTAACCTGGGGTGACATTTCTCCTGAAATGCCCCTGTGCCTTCCCAGAGAGATGTGGAAGAAATAAAGAACAGGATGAGAAGGTAAGAGAGGTGTCCAAGTCCAGCTCCATTGTTACTGCCCCCAGGCTCCCATCAGCAGGGCCATTTACCAGTCCTATATATGCCAGGTCTGTGCCCATACCTGAGGGTCCTCCCCCTGGCAAGTGGGTATTCACCCTCACGTAGCCTCTAGACTTCAAGGAAACTAGATCTGTGCTTGGATGAACCCAGAACTCTGAGTCTGGGGTCAGAAAAGGGCCTGGACTTAATGTGGGGCAAACTGCAGCGTCTAGTTTTAAGTCCTGAATTTGTAGAAAAAGTGAGTTTTAGACAAACAAGGGATCTGACTTTACACAAACTTTGTGATATTCCCAATGTAGGCCATGCCCCAGCTGTGGGGGTTGCTTTACTTCCCACAGAATTGTGAGCACTTCAGGAGTGGGTGGGGGATACTTGGTCCAAGGCCTCCTCCTCCCCGCACTGGAGACCCAAGCTATCTAGTGGCTGCAGCCTGGACTCTGCAAAGCCCCAGTAGGAAAGGGAGCCAGGTCTCTCGACTCTGAAGGCTCTTGGGTCTTGACCTAAGGCCAGGTGGACAGTGCTATGAGTGCACCACCGCCTGCAGGTGGGCAGCTAAGTGTGGGTTCGCCAGGTGTGCCTGGGTGAGTCTTGAAGAAAATAGGTGTGTAACTGGGCAAAAGGAGGTCAGGGCTCAGAGATGGAGTCACAGTTGGGGTATGAGAGAGGCCTCCTGAGGGGATGCTCACCTGGAGCTGTTTCTGGAGCACCAAGATTGTCTTTTGTCTTTTTTTCTCTTATTGTGCCTCTTAAGTCAATAGTATTAAATATACCCACACACAGTGTTGTGCAGACATCACTGTTTGCTATTTCCAGACCTTTTTTGAGTCACTTCAAACTAAGTCTTCCTTAGCACACCCCCCACCCCGGTTTTCTGTGTTCGTTGAGTGAGCTTCAGGAAGGGGTGGTGATGTGTGTGTGGTAGAGGTAGGGAGGAAGAAGAAGAGAGGGTCACACATATGCGAACACACAAACACACACAAATACATGCACATCACACTCACAAAGTGATAGCCAACAATGCCTAGATTTTGCCTTCAGGTGATCTGGCTTACCACCTACCAGCTGGGCAACTTGTTCTTCTCAGGATCTTAATCCCCTCTTCTGAAAAGATAGTGTAGTGTTGACTTCATATCAGCGCCATGAGATGGTGATAGAAGCCAATCATGATGCGTTATGGAGTGTAAATACACAAGACCCTGGAAGTACTTAGCACGAGACGGTCATTTTCCTAACCCCATCCAGGTGCCCCTCCCCTTCTGCGTGCACCTGCCTGTCCAGGTCAGAAACAATTTCCAGGGTATGGGAGTGCACAGGGGTATCTGGGCAGGCAGGAGAAGGCCAGGCATGTTGCATATAGCTCAATTGTTTAAGCAGCCTCCATTTCGAGTGTGGGCAACAGAGACACAGACGGCCTCTGGCCACAGCCTCCCTGGGGACACCCTGGACACTCCTGAAATGGGTAGAGAACGCACAGACAGCCCCCCCACCTCACCAACAACCCGAAGTAAATCAGTGGTCAGTCTGGGCAGCAGCGTGGACTGTCATCTTGGATGGGGAGAGGCTACTAAACCCCACGGATGTCTGTGGGCCCTCCGGGGGAGGGAGGGCTGCACACTGCAGCTGTCAGCCAGTTCTGGCCCAAATCTAATCCAAGAGGTAAATGTCAGAGTCCTGTGGCTGTCACCTTTGTCTGAATTTTCTTTTCTTTTTCTGGAGTATCAGGTCCTTTTGTCTCATTGCCATCCCACCATTCCATCCCCCTTCTTTCTCCTGCCCTTTCCACTGGCCTGGCCATTTCCACGGGTGGTTCTCTGCTTCTCCCTCTCACCCGTTCACTGTTCTCCCTTTGCCGGTCTGCACCTGCCTGAGCACTCCTGGGGGCGGGATTCTCTGTGTCCTCAGAAGAGTCACGTGAGGGGTGACAGGATGTTCGAGGTCTCCCTCCGAAGTGCTCAACACTTTAGGCCATTGGTTCCGGCCTCTGACAGTAGGGCTGTCACCCTTACCTGCCATGGTGAAGTAAGCCGTGGATATGCTGCACCTGCCGTGACGCCAGGTGCCCAGCAGGCTGGCCTCACGGTTACGCGTGGCCGCCTGTGCAGCCACCCTCTGCTGCTTCCTGCCACCTTGAAAATGGTAAGAGGAAGAACTTTGTGAGCCTCAGCAGTCTCATCTACAAAATGGGAACAATCACAGTGGCCTCCTAACAGGGCTATAAAGGAGGCTCAAGTTAAGTGAGACTTGAGTTTGTTCAAGTCTGGGGACAAAATGATGACACCAACACAAGAACAGCAACAGACATATCCATGTACTGTGCCAGGCATGGCTGCAGTCCCTTATGTGCCCTGAAGAAACTGAGCTCTGTGGGAAATGGATGGGTGGACGGGCCCAAGGTATTTACTTGGTGCTGTCTTAGCCTGGAGACAGATGTTCTGGGAGTGGAGCTGCTTTGGCTGAACAGGGTTAAAGGAAGTGCACCGGGCAGGATGGGATGGGGGAACTATGCTACGGGGCAACAGGGAAGGAGCCCTGTTGAGGGTGGGGCGACCTGGGGTATTATCAGGCCTCACTATCGACCCCAACCATCCACAGAACAAGACTGCCTTTTCCTCAGGAATCACATTCACAGTCTGCTCTGAGCCCAGGCTTGTTGTGAGCTGCCCATTGTTCTAGAAGACCATGAAAACATGCCGGGGTTCCACGGTCTCCCAGAGAGCAATGATGGCCGGTACTCTCTGTAATGGGGTTAGCATACTCAGTGATGGGAGGTGGGGTGTGGGCTTGGAGGAGAGGAAGAGGTTGAGGTATGTCTGAGAGACTTCTAGAAGATGCAAGTGGCACTGGGCTCGCCATAGGAACATGGGGTGGGAGTTCTCACAGCTTTCACCGGATGCCAGGGCCCTTTGCTGCTAAAAGGACTTTTGTGGAAAGTCGCACCTGCCCACAATCCTGTAGTGCCGCACAAATGCCCCTGCCTTGAAGAGCTGCCTCCTGGGTTACCTGGTTCAGAGCTCCGTAAGGGATGCCATGAAAGAGATCTTGAGTTTCCCTTCGCTAGCATTTCCCAAACTATCCAGCCACAGACATCTGCGCTCTGTGTGTGCACACGTACGTGAATGAGAGTGTGTGACTTCTAGAAACATCCATTCAACTCGATGCCTGGAACATGACATGGGACCTGTTAGCCTGGGAACCTAGCTCAAGGCTGGCTGAAGGGAGTTCCCCTACACTGAGTTACCATGTTGATTGGTAACTACCTGCTCAAGGTCTCCTGAGCCTTGATCTTCCTCTTGGGGGTGGTGCCATCCTTAGCTACTGTGCGAGTCTTTATTCCGGTTGCAAGAACAAAACAGAAGTTTATTTCTTCCTGTTCTGGAACCTTGGAAGCCCAGCATTTGGGTGTCAGTAGGTTTCCTATGTGGAGAGGGTCTTCTTCCTGACAACTGCCCCTTTGCTGTGAATGCACATGGAGGAAGCAGGAAGGGCTTCTGTGAGGCCGTTAGTCTTGTTCCCCTGGGACCCCGCACATTTACCACTTCCTCCTTGCATGTGTGCACACACATGTGCGTTATTCACAGGAATTCAAGCTTCAGTTCTTGTCGCTGGGTTTTCTGCCTTTTCTCTCACCTGCTCAGTGTGCCCTACAATGCCCTCACCCTGCCACTCCCAGATTCCCAATAGAGAGGCAGAGGCCATCAGCCAGGGACACTTCCAGGCTGAACCGTGCTAACCATGCTGATATGCCCAGGTCAGCCCTAGAACTAGGGTCTGCACACCTATCTCTCACTGTCCTCGGGGCTCTGCTGTCTCCACGAACCCTTGTGAAGGTGGAGAGGTGGAGGTGGGGTGCTACGGTGGCCCAGCTGATTGCTGTGGTCGCTAGTATTATGGGTAAAGCAGATATCACAAGGCCTCTGAGTGATGGTGAGTGGCCCGGGAGGGCATCCAGGAGGAGGTGAATCTTGAGCTGGGACAAAGGGTATGCTCCGTGTCAGCAGGGAGAGAGAAAAAGGGGGCGCTGAGGGTAGAGACCATATAAGGAGCGTCAGGAAGAGTTACCATGTCTAGGAGCTCCAGTCCTAGGGGCTGAACAACAGTATGGGCACAGTCTACAGAGGTGGAAAGATTGCTGGCATTTTCCCACTACCACAGGCATTGGTCCTGACCCCTACTGAGGTGGCCACTCACCTCTGCCACCCAGCTTCCGAGGAGAAGAGATGGAACGACGTTAATGTTGCTGCCTTGTTTTATGAAGTACCCTAACAAGCTGGCGAGCCAGACATACTCGGTCTTCTTTATGGCCGCTATGATTTCTCCAACATCGAGATTAATTTGACGAGAGCTGTTTATAAGCTCTTCCATCATCAGATAGACCCATTACCTGGGAGGAGAGGAGGGCTGGGTTTAATTTGTGAACAGCCCTCTGGATCTCTCTGGCCCGAAGTATGTGCGGGAGTCTCAGTCATAAATCATGGCCGACACTGGCACCCCTGAGACTGGAGGCCGGCAGCTCCCACTAGGCAAGCCCAAGCACGCATGTGCCAAGAAGCCCTGGGAGATGGACTGTTCTGCAGAGAGAGCAGGACAGGCAGGGGTGCACAGCCATCTCTGCTGAAAGAGACCCAGGGAGGGAGGGAGTCATTTGGTTGGGAGAATCCACTTTCTTCAACCTGCACACTGGAAGGATCATCCAGAGAAGCTTGCTAAAATAATAAAATAAAATAAAATAAAATAAAATAAAATAAAATAAAATAAAATAAAATAAAATAAAAATTTCTCCCATTCTCCAGTCATGACCCTGGCTTCAGAGTCTAGATCTTTCTCTAGGAGTGCAGGCTCCTACACGTCTGCCTTGGGCCAGGCTTGGCCTGTGGAGGTGACTTTATGTAGCGCTGAGTAAACATGAGGTGGTGAGTGTGAAATGGCCAGCCCAGGACTGGCATAAACAGACCCTTGTCTTAGTTATGTTTCTATTGTTGTGAAGAGAACCATGGACAAGACAATGTATAAAAGAGTTTATTGGGGCTCATGATTCTAGAGGGTTAGAGTCCATGGTCATGATAGAGAGCATGGCCATTGGCCAGGCATGGCCCTGGAGCAGAAGTTTATCCTCAGGTGCTAGGCAAAGAGAGAGAGGGAAGGAGGAAGACAGGGAGGGAGGTAGGGAGGGAGGGAGAGAGAGAGAGAGAGAAAGAGAGAGAGAGAGCACTAACTGGGAATGGTGGTGTGAGCTTCTGAAACCTCAGAGCCCACCCCTAGTAATGCACATACTCCAATAAGGCCAGACCTCCTAATTCTTCCCAAACAGTTCCACTAAGTGGGGACCAAGCATTCAAATAGATGTGCCTATGGGGTCCATTCTCATCCAAAGCACTACAACTCTCATCAAAGCTACCTGTAATACCTCAGTTTTCTCCTCTGAGGAATGGTGTAGAATTGTGACATTTCCCTTGGGTTGCTGGAGACATTCCTTGCAAGTCTGTAGGAAGTGCCCAGTACAGCATCTGGGTTGTGGGTCAGGCTCTTACGTGAGACCCAATGCACGAAACCTCCCAAGTCAACTGCTGAGAGAATTAAATGTGATCCACTTTGTTTAGCTAATCTTAGGGACACAGTGTTAGCCTGTTCACAGTCTCTGGCCTCACTGCCATTATAACGGTACCCCATTTGTCTGCAGATGGAAGTAAGGGGCATGTTCTGAGAGTCAGGGAGCAAGAATGACAGGCCTAGGACACAGCGCTGACAGCTGGGTGACCAGCTTCTTAGGGTTGTGTCCATCACCCTGCACTCCTGCCCAGGTCTTCACTTTTTTGTTTGTTTGTTTGTTTTTAAGGGAATGAGCCTGCTCTCCAGAGATAAGCCGACACCAGAGGCCCTTGGGGAGAATCCAGACCCCTGGGCTGGGGGCTAGACTAGCAGGGCATCTGGGCGGGGTGGTTTGGTTGGGTTCCAGGTCATCCTGTCTTTCAGTCCACCAGAACATAGTTCTCAGGGTTTGTAGACTGGCCTGCTACCCTTCATTTTGTGGGAGGGAGAAGGGACTTGGTCAGGTCACTCAGCAGAGAAAGACATGGGTTTTGGTTTGTCAGTCTGAGTTCTAGCCGGAACCAGAAGGGCAGAAATCTCAGTGACCCCAAACCCTGCATGTCTCCATTTTTTTTCTTGCCTGCAACTACAGATCATTGTATTTTGTTGTTTTCTCTCGTGTGGTTCCGAAAGAAACTATCATCGGAGGTGCCAGCAGTGGAGGAAGGAGGCCTCTAGAGGGGAGGATGGGGTGGTGAGATTTTCAGGGTCAGGAAGTGGGAACCTGGGCTCAGAGGCCAGCTCCAAAGCTCACTGATGCGTGTTGAAGGGCAAGTGTGGGCAGTCAGACACAGTCTCCAGGGTTACGGTGGAGGGGCTACTGTGACCCTCAAACTGTCTGGGGCAATTCCCTCTCCCAGGTAACAAAGCTAAGCTTCCTCCCTCTGAGTTAGCTTTTATCACTCGTGACAAGTAGCTGAGAAACAAGCTAAAGGAGGGAAGGTTTATGTTGGCGCAGTTGTGCTGAGCTGGCTCCCTTGTCTCAGGGCTACTGTGAAGCTAAACATCCTGGTGGAAGGGCATGGCTCACCTCGGAAGCAGAGGGAGAAGCAGGAAGGGGCTTGGGCAAGGCAATCTTCACAGGCATTTTGCTCAACTAGGCCCCACCTCCCTGTAACCCATTCTAGTATAAACTCATCAATGGGTCAACTCACTTTGACCCATTGAGAGAGTTAGCACTCTCTCCATCCTCACTTCCCAATAGCACGATCTAGGAACCAAGCCTGCCACAGTAAGGGATGAGGCACTCCATAGCCAAACCTTAACACAGAACATACAACAAGCAGGAAGCATGCGATTGCTCAAGCCAGTGGTGCTATAGGCAGGGTGGTGGTGTGCTCTTCCTATAAGCTCTGTGGGAAAACCCTTCTGAGAGACTTGGTTGGCAGGAGTTAGACTACTTCCTGGGTCTCTATCTGATCCTCTTTGGGGCTTTCAAAGAACATTCCACTCCTGTTAGCTGCTACATGCATATGATTCTAACGTACTCACACTTTCACCCTAGAATTTGGGCTATGCTTTCTAATTACAGTGAACTTTGGTTTAATTGCCTCCTGAAAGTCTTTCAGAGGTCTGTAAAGAAATGGTGCAACTGAGGGCCTTCTAGGGTGGATGCCATTTCATATTCTTTTATTATGGACCCGTCCATACACAAAACTTTGGGGACCACAAATCCATAGAATCCTCAAACAAACGTGGCTGAGTTTGTGGTTTTTAAGACACAGGCTTCTTGCTTACCGTGTTCATCCTCATCCGTCATGCTGGAGACATATGTAATTGGACTCAAGCATTTGGAGGCTGAACACTTCAAAGTGGGTGGGAAGTCAGAAGGTTAGGAGGAAAGTTCTGGGGAACCAGGCCTGGTTCTCTTTTCTCATCCCTGGTTCTTGCTGGCCCAGGGATGCATGTCCTCTTTCTTCTTTGCTGTATACCCCCTTGAGAGGATCTCAGAAGATGCCTGCTGTTGAGAAGGCTTGGAGAGGACGTACATGCCCCAGAATTAATATTCCAGAAAAAGCACTAACTTCGGCCTTCTCCCCACAAACTGTCTACCAAGTCTCCTTCCTGTGCCTACATTAAGTCAGAAGGCCAATCTCCAATCTAAAAGGGCCCTCTCCTCTCCTGTTCTTGTTCCCTCAGCAACAATGATCTCTGAGTATCTTGGAACATCCCTTTAGGTCCCTACTGTCCTCCGTGTCCTCCATTTTTCTACCTGTCAGGTGCTCATTTTTCTCAAACCTTTCCCAAACTCAACTCTGCACACACGAGCAAATTCTTGCATAGCTCACTGTGCCCGCATGACACTTTCACCTGCATATCCAGATTGGCTTTGACACATTGGGTGATGATCACCGTGGATGATGGTGATAACGACCGTGATGATGGTATAGGAGGGCTCTGCAGTGAGTTAAGTGACAGAGCTGCTGGGCCAGGCACTAGTCTGATTTTTCTTTGGCAGAATTTCAGTGGCCCTTTGCCCTGGGCCAGGATGAGCTTAACCACTGCTGGCCCATGGTCCAAGCCTTCATCTCTCTTATTGTCACTTTTAGTTATTACTGTAGTGTTTACTAAGGCCTTACTCTGCTAGAGACTATGCAGGAGCTGGAAAAGCTATTGCCTTATGAACACCCATGCCTGCCTGTCTTTTTTCCTTCCTTCCTTCCTTCCTTTCTTCCTTCCTTCCTTCCTTCCTTCCTTCCTTCCTTCCTTCCTTCCTTCCTTCCTTCCTTCCTTCCCATCTTCTGCAAATATCAATTGCAGCCTTTGCTCCATTCCTAGCATGGTCTAGTTCTAGGGATGCATCAGTGAGCATTCCTGACCTTATGGACTTGCTCTCTACTGGACAGCAGTGGACAGGTCAGTAGTGTGTCAGAAGCCACATGTGTGACTATATGAAGTGGCACAGGGCAAGGCAGATGTGTCACTTGTGAGGAGGTAGAGAGAGGTACCTGCCTTGTTTGACATGCAGGCCAGCTCTTATGTCTTGATGGTGTGTTCACTGGAGTCCTCAAGTTTTAGGCAGTGCAAGAGGGAGCCCTATGGACATCAACAGTGAGCCCGGGTCTTGTCAGAGTGTGACATGGTGTGACTAGACTGGACGCTTTACTCAGCCTTCCAAACCAGGTGGTTCCATATCCAAGGATTCAACCATTCATTTCCTTTGACAGAAAAGAATTGGAAAATATATTGTTTTTGTACTCAACACAAACAGACTTTTATTTCTTGTCACTATTCCCTGAACAGTGCAATTTAACAACTGCTTATACAGCACATTTGTATTTATTGCTATTTTAATCAAGAGGTGGATGGGAGGATGTGCCTGGGTTATATGCAAATACTATGCCACTTTATACGTGGACTTGACTATCGCTGGGGGTGAGAACTGAAACTCAATCCCTAAGAAACAAGGAAAAACAGCTGTGCTCATCCGAAGTACATACATACACACACACACGCACACACACACACACACACACACACACACACACACACAGAGAGAGAGAGAGAGAGAGAGAGAGAGAGAGAAAGAGACTGAGAGAAACAGAGACACAGAGAGACCTCATGAAGCCTCCGTGAGTCCAGCCCAAGATGCTGGCCACAGATGGCTAAGAGAATTCTAGGGATCCATATCCTTTCTTTGGGCTCCTTCTTTCCTATGCCCTTCTCTAAGTCCTGGCCATGGGCTTTTCTCACCACGTGGCCTCTTTTCTATGGCTTCCTGCCTCAGGTCTAGATTTGGTCACTTCTAGATATGGTTCAGGTGACAGGCCTCACACTAAGGAAAAACTGGGACTCCAAAGGGTGCAGACGTGTCCTCCCGAGCAGAAGAGCCTTTGGAGAAGCACGCCTGCTGCAGTGCTCAGGTCCGATCGGGACAGTGGGCTTTTGCTGGCTCCCATCCCCTCCCACTTCCTTCCTCTTTCAGCCCCTTTCCCAGAGCTGACAGTTGTCAGCATTCTTTATCAAGTACCCGGCCCAGCATGAGGCATGGCACGAAGCTTAGCGGAGCTTAGTCTCATAGAAGTGACATTAAGCACGCGATCCACAGATGCGTGCTCATGTGAACATACTTTGGTAAGGCTGACCTAATTTTGGAGGCTGTGTTGGAGGAGGTGGCAGTCAGGATGAAATTTCCTGACCTATCCAGAATTCCTTGTCCTTGTGAAGGAACTTCGAAGGGCTCGGTATCTCCCATTAAGCTATCAGTCCTTTATTTACTCTCACTAAAGAGCACTGGGCTTGAAGCCTGGGGCTCATGGGGAGCAACATTCCTCTTGATGTTGTGGAATTTCAGTCTCAAATTGGGAAGAAAGACATCTACCACCCATGGGGAAGACTGTCCTTTTTTTTGGGGGGGGGCATTATAACAAAGTGCCACAAACTGTGCCTCAAGACAACAGAAATGTTCTCCTAGCCCTGGAGGATAGGATCATGGGCTACAGGGACCAACAGGTCCTGATGCTTTTTAAGTTCAGGGACTTAACCAGCTCCTTCAGTATCTCTCAGTCTGTTGACGCTAACAGTCCGTGGGTCCCTCAGCCTGTGCACACAGCACTCCACTGTTATGTGTGTTTTACATGTGTTCTCTCAGTGCCTCTGCTGGTTGTATAATGCACTCATTATTATGATCTCACCTTATGGGATTCTATCTGCAAAGGTTTTATTTCCCAAGAAGTTTCCATTCACAAGCGTTGGAGTAGGACTTCCACGTACCATTTTTGGGGCAACACAGCTAGCTCCACCCACAGAAAGGATAAATTGTGCAGACTCGGGTGTGAGAGAGCATATGAGGACAATGAAGGACAGGGAAAGAAACGGACAGTGAAGACTCAACAGTGGGGGCATGGGTCCCGGTAGGCTCCAGGAATGGGAGCCTCCATAGTTTTGCATATCCCGGCGACACAGAGAGGGAGGTGAGCAAAATGAGTGACTGAATGAAACAGTAGAGCTAGACATGCACACGGTGCACACACCACAGGAGAAGCTTCTGACTCCCTCAGCTGCCTATCAGGGCTGTAAGGCAAGGACAGCGAGGCCATAAAACAGGCACTGCAGCTCATCCTGCAGGCCATCCACTTGCCTTTCCCTCGCAGGAGGCGTTGTGCCACGTGTGTGTACATATGCGTGTATGCATATGCACTTGCTTCTGTGATCTTTTCCAGTGCCTGGTCTATAGGTAGGGTGGCCACAGAGAAGTATGAACGACCGTGACTTGGACTATACAGTGAACTGACATGTTTGGCCCAAGCCTGGAGCCTCTGGCCTTTGACATTCTCAAAACACCTAGGACTGTCCCTTTCTTTCCTTGTTCTTGTATGGCCACGCTTCTCTTCCGTTTCCCTTCTTTTGTGTGTCTGTGGAGAAACCTTATGACCACGCTGGTGGCCTCTGCACTAAGTGTGCTCACAGAACTCTACTTTTGACTTAAAGAGCACAACAAATTGAAATACTCTATCAGCTGCCCTACTCGCTGTTCTCGTTCTTGTACAGCTCCAGACCCTACCACCACCCATCTCCCTGTGGGCTCCAGTCCTGCCACTGATCTTGGCTGAGTCCTGTCCCTTCCTGGGTTTCAGTTATCCTCTGTGAACTGGAGGTGGGAAGATCCACCCAAGGCTTGCATGACATAAAGAAGCAGCAGCTGTGAGCAACTGGCATTGTGTGGTACATTTTTGTGCTACCATGTGAGTGTTGGCCCAGCAACTCAAGTGTGATACCTGGGCCCAGGGACTGACTCAAGGTGGATGTGCTTGGTTGTTCCCTGCCTTCATGAGTTATGGTCAGCCTTCTGGGAAAGGTGAGTCCTAGGTAAGGAGTTTACAAAGTGATGGAACTCTACAAAGGAAGGACATGGGCAGCTCTGAGAAGACATAACAGGAACATGTCAAGTAGGCTTCCTAAGAGGGAGATGAAGTGATACTAGCAGCCTAACGGTGGGAGAACGGTTCTCAGAAGAGGCTATGATATCTGGGTGTTTGGCACTTCTGGCCTCTTTGCCCATGGCTGGAATTGAGAGCAGATGAGGGTCTGGAGCAAGGACAGCCTGAGAACTGACATCAGAGAATCTAGAGGTATTCCACCCAGAAGAATTAGCAACTAATAATTCTATTCAATTGAAAATTTAGTTTCTTTTACCCAATTATTTAGGAAAAAGTTTGCAGGTAGCAATCTGGGACTGGTGTGACATTCCACATGGTCAGATTCTCATAATTCTTCTACTTCTATGGTCAGCTCTGCTATTTAAAATAGCCACTCCCAAAGTCACTCATGACCAAGATGGCTGCTAAGATTGCAGTTGTTAGAGTTGCAAATTCTTCAGCTGAGAGAAGAGAATATCTTCAGAAATGAAGACACTTTCTAGAAAGTGTTAGCACCATTTCCCCTTAAATCCTAATGCACAGGTTTTAGTCACAGTTACCTGCAAGGGAAGCTGGGAACACATCTTTACTTTAGATATTTGTGTGCCTGTTATGATGGAAGGAGGGGAAGGAATATGTTGGGGGAAACCCAAAGCCTCTACCACTGTCAATAGTTTGGTACTTCAGTTGACAAAGGGTCCTCTCACTCCAGACTAGCTAGCAATGCATCAAAAGTCTATTGACTCTTTGTTAGCTCAAGCCAGGATGACCCACTCATGTGCCTCATGCAAGAGCAGCTTCTTCTCCATACAAATGAATTCTTTACTGAGGGTGCTCGGAGCTTCTCTGCTGCTAGGACAAGGGCAGGAGGACTGATGTGTTTGTGGCAACTCCTCATGGAAGAACACAGAGAATGGTGTCTCCAGGGGACTAAGCTGGAGGTCAGAGAAAGCAGTATTCTTGTCTGTGGACTGCCCTGGGGGGCTTTGGGTTCCTCAGGAAAATGCAATTGGAGTCTGGAACCTCTCGCTTACAAACACTCTGGAAACCCAAGGGGGAATGTGTCTTCCTCAAAGACATTTCCACAGCAATCCTAGTTTTCCAACTCATCCTTCCTTTCTTCCGTTCTCATTTTTGTAGGGAAGAGGAGCGATGCACAAGGTGCACGAAGAAAAGGTTCTTATCATGCTAGGGAAATTGTCAGTGTCATTGGAGGAAGGAGATTCAGCTGCCATGGATGAGTCCCCTAGCCCAGGTCTGCCTCACTATCGCCTCCACAGGCCTGTGTTCTCTGACTCCCTCAAGCCCACAAGCCAGGTGTAAGGATCTCTCCAGGAGTACCAGGAAGAGTCACAGGGCTCACTCTGTAGGGGAAGGCCATACATGTCCAGCCTTGGACTGTTTCTGGGGGCACCCTGGACTACAGAGCTTTGGGGAGCAGGGCCTTAGCTCTATAGCAGGTGTCTTTATTGTCACTTTCTAAGAGGACTTCTGTGGAATTCTACATCTGGATGTAGGATTAAGCCTTTCAGGGAGCAGCGGGATAGATGGAACACTGTTGGGAAGAAGGCCAACTTACCCAAGTTCTTGTCACCAGCTGGTGACAAGGGTGCGGTGTGCCTTTTTCTAGATGTGAACTGTGAGGGCTTTTCTACCTCTCACATTCCGTTGTCTCTGGTCAGCTTGGATCGGGTATGGGCTTTCTGCTGGGTGCCCCTTAGCAGATCTTGATGCTTTGAACTGCACATTTCATTTCAGCTCCAGATGTTAAAGCATCACTTAGCCATGTTCTTTAGAACAAAATTTCAATCCAATACCTGTACACTTGCTTCTCTAAAAGGAACAAGAAATAAGAACTGTTTTAAGGTTCTTACAATTAAAATGGCATGGAAATCATTGTATGTGTAGGTGCATATGTATGTTCTGTATGTGCATATTAAGATTTGACTGGGAATTATAGGCACGTAGATCAATATTCTAATGACAGGCACTGTGGACAAGCAACACTTTCTTCCTCTGGGCTAGATGACTCCTCCCCCCAAAGTTTCTTACGGACCTTTCCAAATATTGTCATGCTTGTTCCATTTCAGCCCTTTTGATCTCTGTTAATGCTCTTTTCAGTATTGTCATTAAGCACACATGATCATAGAAAGAGGATGAAAGAAGCCAACAAGCTGACAATGTGTGGAAGAGCCCTTCCCCCACAGAGCCAAGATCACCTTCTCTTTAAGCACAAGCTAGAAACACCGGAGACCAGTCACCCTCTTCTTTGCTGTTCATGTGCTCCTGGGTGACACTCCCTGTCTCTTCCTAGTCCTTAGACTTCTGCACTAGCAGGAGAGGGGGTTGGGTGTTACGCTCTTGAAGATCCCTTTTAGCTCGAATTTCCATGATCCTATTATCTACTTCATGCCCCGTTTCCCCACTTAAAGAAATTAGAAATAGAGCAGCATTGAAGATAATAGCTCATTTGTGTCCCTGAAGGATTTCAAAGGCATTTCCAGATTGCAAGCAAAATGGAGCTTGAATTTGACTATGGTTGGTTTGCTAAAGGCAACCCCTCCTGCTCCCAGATCCACTCATGAATGGAGTGCCACAGGGACACCCTGGGCTTGCCTGGGGGCAAGTCCAAGATAGGGAAACAGATTAGGGGCAAACAGTAGCTTTCTCTCTGGAGGCTATGGCCTGGGCTCAGCAGGTCCGTGGGATGAATTCTTGGGAAAGCCAGTTTTCCTCATAAGTTTTTTACATGCTGGATGCTCCTAAGGAACCTCTCTCTCAAGAGGCTTGACATAAAGGAGTGGGTTGCAGAGTACTGTGGATCCTGGCAGGTCACAGAAGCTTTGAGCTGCTGTACCAAATCCTGGGGTTCCATTCTAGATGCCATCCTTGTGGCCCAGGGTTTAGTGTTGCTAAGAACCCTGAAGGAAGATACAGAAAGTCACTCAAATAGACAGTGGCTTAGCCAGTCCCCTCTTGTTGGACAAAGAAAAGCCTCAAAATGTTACCATTTGTAGACACAGAGTTTATAAGCTTTGGCCAGTGAAGCTTGGGCAGCTTGTGTTAGGGAAGTTCAGGATCCACACCATATTCAACTCCATTCACCTCTTCATCCATTTATGCACCCAGTCACCTGTGCACTGTGTTCTCAGTACACATGGCCAGGGTGCCTACTCCACCTCCAGCATAGGCGAGGGCAAGCAGTAGCAAACACAGGCATCTCTGAGCAGGAAGATCCAAGTCTGGAGAAAGGTCCTCTGTGTCCTGCTGGAAATAAGAGGTTTCCTAACGCTGGCTTAGGGCCCAATCCTCCTGTTGCACTTCTGGGATTCACACCAAGAGGAAATTCATCATATACTTAACTTTCAAGAAAAAGGAAGTAAGTAACCAAGCAAAACATTCTGAATAGTCTAAAGCAAACAACAAGAAGACATAGGCTGAATGGATGAAAGGTTCCTCCCAGACTGCCTGTCTGCTAGGGAACATGGATGTCATTTTACAGTTACAGAGTTTAGCAGGGCCTTTTAGGAAGTTTAGCTTCTCATTCAGAGAGCCCAGTCTTGCTTCTTCTAATTACTGACTCCTGTATTTACATCCCAGACATTGGGTAGACCAGATGACTCCTGATGTTTTTGTCTGCCTTAAAGTTCAACAATTTGAAGGGGTGTGTGTGTGTGTGTGTGTGTGTGTGTGTGTGTGTGTTTCAGAATACTCTGGGATCTGGGCTCCAGTTGCAGTACTGCATACATGGTTAATGGATACAGTTTGTCCATACTAATGGCCTTGAAGGCAGCAGGTTTCTGTTTAGGAGAAATAAGTTCTAGTTCTGTTCATTTGTACTAAAGCCTTGGTTGACAGTTGGTTACTTAATGGTAGATAGGTTTGTTGGGCCCAATGCCTGGTATACTCATAATCAGATTGTTCAGTGAAAAGATGGACCCCTATATAAGCCTTAAACCCATGCTGCATAAAACTTCTGATGCAGAGAAAGCTGTATTTGTATGACTCTTGGCAATATACTTTACCAAATTGGTTTAGGTTATTCTACCTGCAACTTGTGGCTTTGTACTATAATGAAGACCTACTCTAATCCCCCTGGATATGAAGTTAGAGGCTAGTTCTCAAGCATTTTATTCAATGTGTAAAATAAGAAATCATTTGACTGCAGCTAGACTTGGTTAGGAACAGGTATATATTTTCTTTTCCTACATACTTCCATCCTCTATTCATACCCACAAGGCCAGTTACTTTTTGCAGAACTTTGCTTTTCTTCTGCAGCTCCTTTCTAACTTTTCCACCAAGCAAACCCTTCTTTTTTATTCTATACCCAGCTCAAATATCACCTCTTCCTGGGGCTTCTTGGGAAAAGGTACTTTGACTTGATTCCTACTGGGATATCTACACCTTTAACCACTCTCTACATGATTTTGATGCCCAGATAGGTTTGAGAACCACTACTTGAGACCACTGTGTTCCTAGATGCAGCATTCCCACTTGTGAAGCTTGTTAAACAGGTGTATTTCTGGGTCTCTCCTCAGAGCTATTGAATTAGTCTCTGAGATCATGCTTGAGAACCTACGTGGACATTCTTCTGATGTCCACTGATAGTCTTGAACCACTGTCTAGACCTTGCTTGCTTCTCTGAATCCCTAGAGCTTGTGTATTTGATGAGAGAAATCCTCTCTGTGCTAAGTCTATTAGAATTCACCAAGGCGGATTATCCTTAGAGAGAGAGAGAGAGGTTGTGCCTGTATAGTTCTGTTGGGTAAGATGGACATGGGTTCCAGAGACCTAAATAGAAAACAAAATGTGTTTGATGAAACATTTAACTCTTTCTCCATGTCTTGGTTGCTTTTCTATTGGTCTGAAAAAACACCATGGCCAAGGCAACTTATAGAAGAAAGCATTTAATTTGCTTTATGGTTTCAGAGGGTTAGAGTCCATTATGGGGGAGGGAAGGAACAGCTGAGCGCTCACATTTTGATCTACAATTAATTACAAGGTGGAGAGAGACTGAAAATCACATGAGTCTTTTGAAACTCCAAAGCCTGCTTCAAATGATATACATCCTCCAATAAGGCCATAACATCTAATTATTTCAAAATAGTCTCATCAGTTGAGGACCAAGTGTTTAAGCATATGAGCCTATGGGGGCATTCTCTTTCCAACCATCACATTTTACTCTCTGGCCCCCATTGGCTTGTGGCTATATCATAATACAAAATCCATCTCTAAAAGTCTCCGTAGCCCTTTACAATCTAAGTCCAAAGTCTCTTCTGAGACTCAAGGCAATCTCTTAACTGTAATCCCCTACAAAATAAGAAAGCAAATTACATATTTCCAACATAAAATGCCACAGAATATATATTACCATTCCAAAAGGGAGGAGTGAGGGCATAGTGAGGAAACGCTGGACCAGAGGGAGACTGAAACCCTGCAGAATACGCTCCTAAGCCTCTAGCTCCATGTCTGATGTCAGAGGGCTTCAGTAGCTCTGTCCTTCTGGGTTTGCTGACTGTGCCATCTCTCTTGGGCTGATTCTGTTCTCTGTGAGTAGATCTTCTTGGCAGATATCCCATGGCTCTGGCACCTCTAACGTCACAGGTTCTTCCTTTCCACCACTTCACACAATGGCCTCTCGGGGCCTCTAGGCAGGGACTGCTCTGACACACATTGTCTTGTCTTAGCAGCGCTCCTTAAAAGCAGAGGGAGATTTCACAGCCCCTTTACTTATGCATCCTTCAAAGACAGAACCACAACCACAACACTGCTCCCACTTGGGATGGAGCCTGGTCCCCTTGGAGCAGCTGTTCTTTGTTGTTGCTTTTTAGGAGTAGCAAATTCTTAGGCCTTTTTCCTTCATAAGTTGAACTGTTAGCTGGGTGGGGTTTTTCCCTGAAGGCTTCCCTCTCTTTATTCCATTTAGGATTAGTTCTGTCCTTATCTCTTTCAGCAGAAATCTTGTCTCTTATATTTCCTGGAGCTCTTTTTTTCTTTTCAAACTGTACATTTTTTACATTTTTGCTTCATTTTCTTCTTTTTATTGTAAGCCTGCATAAGAGTGATTAGTGATAACCATGAGACAGAGTCAGTATTAGGCTGCTTTAAAACCTACTCCACCAGAGAAATTAGTCAATTACTTTTGAATTTAGTCTCAGCCAAATTCTTAGGGCAAGGAGAGAAAGCAGCCATATTCTTTGCGAAAATATCACACAAATGGTCTCTAGTCCAGTTTCTAATATTGTTCCCCTCTAAAACCTCTTGTGCTGGGCCTCCACAATTCATGTGGCTCTCAGAACTACCCTCTTCCCTGTTCCTGAAAGGATGGCCCAGTAAACCCCACTCACAGCATTCAACTGCTTATCTAGTCCAAAGTCTGGCATATTCCTCAAAAAAAAAAAAAAAAAAAAAGTCAACCCACTCCCTGGTACCCATTTTCATCTTAGTTATTTTTCTGTTCTGTGATAAAACATGATGACCAGGGCAAGTTATGAAGAAAAGCATTTAATTTGGCCTATGGTTTCAGAGGGTTAGAGTCCATGATAACTGGACAACAGAATAGCTGAGAGCTCCCATCTCAATCAGCAATCAACCACAAGGTAGAAAGAGAAAATGGGGATGGTATGAGTCTTTTGAAACCTCAAAGCCTGCTCCCAGTGACACACTTTGTTTAACAAGGCTACACCTTTAATTCTTCCCAATCAATTCCACCAACTGGGGACCAAGTATTCAAACATATGAGCCTATAGGGGGCGTTGTCATTGAAAACACTACATTCCATATACCTTCTTTCTTTCTCTCCTTCTTTTCTCCTTCCTTCCTTCCTTCCTTCCTTCCTTCCTTCCTTCCTTCCTTCCTTCCTTCCTTCCTTCTTCCCTCTGCCCACATCACCACCCTAAATTCCTGTGGTCACTGAGCGGGAATACAAAATTCCCTGGTGAAGGACTGGTTGTGAGACTCAGGAGAATGAAGATGCCCACAAGTGCCCCCAGCTTTCTCACAGGTGACACACATCCCTGTCATCAACCTAGCCTGGGCTTTGTTCATGTCCCCATTGGCTGTATAGGAGAAGCCACAGGAGCTTTGGTCTATGGCAGTACAGTTCTACTTTATAAGAGCAACTCCATAGGGATGAGTCTAGCTCCATTTCATGGAGTCATGGAGCAGCGTGTATACCACAGCTGCAAGTGAGGTCTATGTGATGGCTGGGATGACAGTGTGGAGACAAAGTACACAGATTCAAACACAAGGCTCCTGTGACTAGAGTCCAAGTTTTTCCTTCTAAGTGTGAGTGTCTGTGGAAAGCCAGGAAATATGTCTTAAAGTTGTATGTAGAGCCAGCATGTAGCTTACAGATACCTGTGAGCCTGCTAGAGAGCCACACAAGATGATGTTCCTGTGGGCTAGCTTGAATCAGGAGCTGCCTGTATTAGACTTGATAGAGAAGCAGGAAGCTAGTTTGAGAAGAGGGGCTTGTAGAAGCCTAGCATGTGTGTGTTCTCATGTGTGGGTACACATGAACATGCGTGTGAGCTCATAACAGGACTAGGATAAGGACAGTACGAGGAGGAAGTGGTGGGTGGAAGAGGGTGAGACAGGGAGCCCCTGGGAATGTTGGAGCACGTGTCCTGAGTGCCAGGGGAGGTGGCAGGTGCCTCAAAAGGTGTCTGCTGAGGTGTTGCTGTAGGTGTGCAGGGCTTCCCCTCCCCTAATAACCAGTGCAAAACTCAGCCAGACCGTCAGTCAGTCTGGCGACAGCTCTGCATTAAGATGGGGGTGGTTTGTGGTTTTCTAGTTAGTCTCAATAGGATGGGCTCAGCTTTTCTCCACATGCTTCAGTTTCCAGTGGATAATGTCAGACTTCACCCCTGCATCTCAAGAGGCCAGGGAGCCTGTGTCCACGTTTCTCCTGTTGCTCTCAGGGCCATCTTCTTCGAACAGCCAGCGTAGCCCACCTCAGGGACAGCTATTGGTGGTCAGCATGTGCATGCGCGTGTGCACTCAGGCTCTGGATTGGGACGTGGTTTGACAGTGCCTTTGGGGACAGGGGAGCTTCCTGCTGTTGCGACTGCCCCTCAAGGGGAAGAAACTGGAAAAGGCCTTGCTGCTCCTGTCCCTTCAAAACATCTCCAGCATTGTCTACCTGGGTCCTTCATTATTTTTTGAAAAAAATGAAACACTAAACAACAATAATAAAACACGACAGACTGTAATGGACCAGCCTTGACTTGTTCAGCGTGCTTCCCATCTATCCTTGTAACATTCTCCACGGAGAAGGTAGGGAGACAGAATACATAATGTTACAGAGAAGAGGACTGAGGGATGGCTCATTGTCTGGTCCAAGATAAGGCACCTAATAGAGAGTGGAGGCAGAATTTGTGTGAAGGAAATCAGTGCTCAGAGGCCACGGCCTGGGCCGATTCTTCACATAGCCCAGGTTCTGTAAACCTGGTGGTGAAGGGAGGCTGGAAAAGACCACTCCCTTATCAGGTCTCCTGATGCTTTTCCTGTCTTGGGTATAGAGAAAAACAATCGTGCTCAAATTCAATATCTGGCCCCCGGCAAGTTTCCCTAGTGATTCCTTCTCCATCTCTGACCACGGGCATCCCAGATGTGGGAGAAAGTCACTCCAGACCCTGACCCGTGCCAGCCATAAAGAGACCCACCATTCTCTTCAGTCAGTTGTCTAGGTGACAAGGCTGGAGGGACAGTTGTGACGAGATGGAGGCCTGCAGTGCAGTAGGTTGGCCTAGAGAACTGCAGAGCTCATGGGGCAGAGCCAGTGTAGGCTCTGGAGGATTAGTGGGAATTTGATACAGGAAGGGGAGGGGCATTTGGGAGGAGGGGGGGCCAGCAAAGGCAGGAGTAGACCTAGCAAGTTCCTAGCCAACAGAAGCTGCAGGGGAGAAACAGGGGTACGGAGGAGTTCAGTGAGTGGGAAGGCTAACACAGCTGGGTTGGGGGCTACATGTTGGGGTCTGACCACAAAACAATTTGAGGCATGACACAAACCCTTGCTGGATTCTCAGTTTCACATGTAAAACTCAGCAATGCTCTCTGGGTAAGAGGGAAGCAGGTAGTTTGTGAAGATGTGCAAACAAAACGGTTTTAAAGAAACAGTAGCTTTGGATGATGGTGTGGGCATTAGCCCCATCTAGTATTTGCTATTGAACAGGCAGCAGGATTACTTTACTGATGGGGGAACTGAGAGCTGAACTCATGGTTTACGAACCCCCCTCACACACCCTCTTGAAGTACTGGTGTTTATTTGAAAGCTGCACCCTGTCTTTACATGGGGTTTGTTCCCAGTGGTACAGATGAGAGAACCAGCATTGAGGTCACGGTGAGGAAGGACAGATGGGTACAGGGTCCTTTCAGCAAGGTTGCAGAACATACAGATCTCAGAGGTGGATGGGTCACCCTTTGGCTCATTGTTGACTCCTATCTACTTGTCCAACAGCTGTGTATTACAAACTGACTCACAATGAACTGGAGTTGACCATGGGTCATTTTTGCAAGCTGAGTACAGAGCCTTGGATGGGTCTTAAGGAAGGTGTTGTGCCCTTAGGGACACAAGGGACTGGTGTCTACTCAGAAGTCTACCTGAGGGCGGTGCTGGTGGCTGGGGTTGCTTCAATAGCTGTGATGTGGCATGCCTCAGTGGTGCCCACTGGGAGGCACCTGGGCTGTCCACAGCGGGGCTCCTCAGAGGGCACAGACAAAAGCCACTCAGCATCTGGTGCTAAGCTGTGTAATGCCACAGTCCACTCAGCGCATCCTGAATCATTCATTCCAGTCCTCCCTGCCTGGCTTCCGTCATTCTTTAGCTGGGGCAAACTTGCCACCACCTCCAGCGCTCCATGTGGGGACCAAAAGAAACAATGTCCACAGCGAAGCCTGAAAACAGTGCTATGTGACATGAAGGACACCCTTGTCATTTTGTTACCACCAAGTGGGACCACCTTATTAGGCTCATTCCCAGCTTCCTTTGGCTTACCACATTTTCAGAAAAGAGGTTCACTATTTGTAGATCCAAGTTCCCATTATCATGGTAACAAGCAGGGGTGTGGATGCTAACCTCTCGGGGTGGGGGGATTCTCATAAAGGGTTAGTACGAGTTGTCTCCTGTTAGGATTTGGGAGTGTGAGAGAGAAAGCCTCTTGCTCAGCTATGAAAACAGGTATCATTGCCCCGGCCAGGCTGTTTTGTTCATACTGTTCAGCTATGTACATTTCGAAAGACACAAATCTAGTCCCTTTATTCTGACCTTATACCACAACGTTGTTCTATTAAGACTGCACGGGGTCCAGGAAACCACCAGGGCACAGGCAAAAGAAGCTTCACCACTGCACCCCTTCGCTTTTTTCTTCTTTCCCCACAACCTCCTAACGGCACCAGTACAGCTGCCCTGATGGAGGGGAGCCTCCTGCTCGGAATCTTGTGTGTGTGTGTGTGTGTGTGTGTGTGTGTGTGTGTGTGTGTGTGT
>NW_026596040.1:37788041-37798750 GCF_907164565.1 Psammomys obesus | reverse complement strand
GTGTGTGTGTGTGTGTGTGTGTGTGTGTGTGTGTGTGTGTGTGTGTGAGAGAGAGAGAGAGAGAGAGAGAGAGTGTGCATGTGTATTCGCATATGTGTGAGTGTGTGTATAGGATGTGCAAAGAGTGGGCTAAACCTTAGTGGTGACAAATGGATAGAGGGCTTTTTCGTCCTTCCCATTACACACACTAAAATGAGCAGAAGAGATTCTTGCCCTGGTTATGAGGGCCCTGGAAGTCTGTGTTCTCCTCCAAGGCCTCCTGGGACCTCAGGGCCTTGAGCTTGGCAATGTGGTTCCAGCCCTTATGTGGCTACAGTGCGTTGGAAGCTTCCATTTATACCCCTCATGCCCAGATTTCCAAGAAAGGCAGCCATCCCTCCAGGCTCATGATAAAAAATGAGGCTCTGAGGGAGGTTGGGGGCCTGAGGTAGAGGGGCCAGGGAGCAGTGAGATCTCCCCAGGCTTTCTGGGTACCAGTGCCCTCATGTCCTGGAGAGAAGGGCAGGCAGAGTTGATGTTTACCAGGGCATGAGTGGCCTTTGCTATGGTGCCTCTGGCCACAGACACACCACTGAAAATGATGTGGCAAGAGAGAAAACGCAGTGGTCACTATGGCTTAACAAACCCTAATAACATCAACCTGGATGAGGGCTGAACACCCAGACATACCGCCTGGGCTCTGAGGACAGCACCCCACCAAGGTTGGTAGGTTTGGCTTACCGTGGCTCTTCCTGGGACTCAGCCCCTCCGAGGATCTCCAAGGGAACAGAAGGAGCTATTATCTGCACGGAACACAGGGATACTGAACTCAGAGTAACTCAATGCCCGAGGGAGCAGAGCTGGGGCTTGCTGGGCTCCTGGACCCTGCCTGTGCCTCTGAGCCCTCCTGGCAGCTGCCTGCTTTCCCAGAAGCAGATGGATGGAGGCTCCCACAAAGGGGCTGTGGCACCCCGTGCTGCAGTTCCCATGGTAAGTTCAGGCCCCTCGTGTTTCTAATTACTCCTGGTGTTCTTTTCTTTGCGTGGTGTGAGCACAAGCTGGGCCTGGGCCATTCTTGTACCCTGTCCCCCACGTCCCCTCCTCACTAAGGACAGCCCTTCTCACAAAGGAGAGCACCAGCCATGGGAAGCTTGCCGGGGCCACTAAAGGACTTGGGTACTAGCCAGGTGATGTCTAGGTCACTGAAATGGTTATACTTTTCTTGTGGTGAAATTTATAGAATGTATATTTGGCTTTTAAAAGCATGTTAAATACCACAATTAGTGGCATTAAGTACATTCACAGGGGTTGTACAACTTTCCCTGCCATCCGTCTGCAGAGCCAAAGCTCCACCTATCAATACACTCCCATTGCCCACCTCTCCTCAGCAAACTTTATTCTACATATCATCTAGGGATTCACCCTCTCCAGGTCCCTCATAGACGTAGACCTGTGTAAGAGTCTAAATGTGTGTCTGCCTCATTTCTTTCACCATGGTGCCTTCATGGATCATCTGTGTCCTCGCAGGTGTTCTCCAGCCAGGTGGCTTGATGCCTTTTCTTTTGCTCGGAGGCTCTGAAATGGGCCATATGAAAGCAGAGTGTTGTTGTGGAATTGTGGCATATGAGGACCCCATACCACAACCCCAGACACCTGCTGGGGGCTCCCGGGTTCCTGCATTTAATAGTCCACATGTCCTGGAGAAAGGGAGATAGGCTATTTGATTGGCCTCAGGTCATGGAGCCCAACTGTGGGCCCTGAGGAGAATCCTCAACTGCCATGCTTCCCTCCTGCGCCCCCAGCATTTCCCCTCCACACCTGCTTCCAGGCTCAGGGCCCAGCCACATCCCCAGACCATTTTAACCTGAAAAGAGGTCCCGAGAGCAGTTCAGTGTCCACTGCTTGGGGACCTGGAGACTTTTTCGTACATATCTTGTCTAGGCTGGCTTTATCTGACCCTCCCACTGCTCTCACAGTACCCCATTGTCCTCCATGTGCCCCAAGCCTTGCCTGTCCTGGGAGCCTACCATTTCTTCAAGGCTGTCCAGATGCCATTCTCCTCAGTTCCTGTCACCTATCATACTTCTTCTCATCAGAAATGCCTGTTTGGTGGCCCATGCACTTCCCCACCATTATCAACTGTACTGCGGGCTTTCCGTGTTCATCACACAACTCTTGGATACAGATGTTGCTTGTGAAGGTCCAGACTGCATATGGAATTTCAGACCCCGCGATTGGCAAGACAGGGACACTATTATGGGATAGGAGTAGCACATAAGGCAGAGGATCTGTTGAGACCTGAATTCATTCCAGCAGCCATAGACTGCTTCCACCAAACAGCTGCATGTCAATGGCAGCCCCAGCCCTGTGCTGAGGGCACAGAAGAACAGTTTTAGTCCTATCACTTGACAACAGCCTGTAATTTGGGGCTACTTACATCATCTTCTTTTGTTTCCACTTGCTTGTCTGCAAAATGGGATGATAGCACTGACTATATAATCAGTGAACTCACATTGTTCAGAGCTCACAATGAGGCGGAGACCAATGTCAGCCACAGAGAGCACTGGCTGCCAGGGTGTTTCCTTCCTGGGGCTGAGGGCCATCAATGGCTGCCCCATGGACCCATTGGCTCCTGACTTTTACCAGCCTAGTGCAAAGTGGTTACCTGTTAACTCAGTTCTCTCTAACGCAGCTGATGGCATGGAACCCACATGGAGCTGGCCACCTTATCTGTGGCTTACATGTGGCCAACATGCTTACTATATGAACAAGGTGGGTAAGGAGCCCAGGGCAACCCAGACAGACCCAGACAAACAGAACTTTGCTCCTGGCCAGTGATGATGAGGAGTGTTGACATGGAGGAACCAGAAAATGCAGCCCCGGGAAAAACTCGTCTTTTCTTGTTGTGACACAATGCCAAAGAGCAGTGACCTTAAGGAAAGAAAGGTTTGTTTTGATTCATAGTGTCACTCCATTCCAGTTGCCTTGGGGACTG
The DNA here is from genome assembly GCF_907164565.1 of Psammomys obesus. Classification (NCBI taxonomy): domain Eukaryota; kingdom Metazoa; phylum Chordata; class Mammalia; order Rodentia; family Muridae; genus Psammomys; species Psammomys obesus. Next base: position 37,795,776 of record NW_026596040.1, on the reverse strand, counting down.
GATGAGGCAGAACATCATGATGCAGGGGTGTGGTGCAGGACACCGGCACTTCATGGTGGCTAGGAGGGGAAGGGAGAGGTGGAGAAGGAGAGACAGAGGCAGACACAGAAACAGGCAGAGACAGAGACACACAGAGAGACAGACAGAGATAGACACACACACCAGGAGAGGGGGGGGAGAGGGAAGGAGAGGGAGAGAGAAAGGGCGTGCTGGAGGCAAAGCAGAGCTCTTATAGTCTAGTCACTTCTCTGAACTCCCTGCCTCTGAACACAGTTGCAGCAGAGACCAAGCTTCACTCAACACCGGTACTCTTGGGGAACACTTCAGATCCTAAGCATAACAGGCACGTATTTTCTAGTTTTTCTGTTTGTTTGTTTGTTTGTTTGTTTGTTTTGAGGACCCTGATGGGGCAATAGAGCCCACCTATGCAGTAATGGCTGAACCATTAGGGCATTGTAGGATGCTGCTAGATCATGCCCTCATGACTTGGATAGGAATGTCTTTCGAGGCCTCAGTTCAGTTCAGTTGAAGTTCATTTAGCAAGCACCAGCTAAGGGTCACTTACATGCAGAGTATGTGAGAGATTCCAAATTGAAATCAGCTCCACCTCTGGGAGCCTCCAGGCTCCTGGGAGGAGACAGCTGTCACTGTTCTGCCATGAGGGAAGAGTCTGTATGCTGTAATGTCCAAACCCCGGAACAGCACATGGCCTGGCCATGGATTTCCTCTAGTCGTCAACATGCCAGAACTTAAGAATTTAGAAGATGCGTCACATTTACACTTACAGCGTCAAAGCTGGGCGTGAAGATGCCCTTGTGATCCCAGCACTCCAGCACTGTGGACATCGAGGCAGGAAATCATGATGCTGAGGCTAGTCTGGGCTATATAACCGGCTCCTCTTCCAAAAAACAAAGTGAAAAACTGAAACAAACAATCAGACACACTAACCAGTCAACCTTGTAATGTCAATAAGTAGACTTTAAGGGACAGGATAGAATGTTTCACGAAACTAAGAAATTGTTGACAGTATTAAAATGTGCTCGCTCACCTGCTGGCTCTGGAACACGTTATGCCTCAGGCATTGCACTGGATACAATAAATGTGAGTTTTCAGTGAGGTGGTTGGGACAGGACAAACAAAAGGCAGGGTCAACACAGTTCCAAAATGTCTTTCCCAGCTAGGGGCATGTGTAAGAAACACTCTGGGTACTACATGGACATGGGCCTGGGGACTGGTGATGTCTGAGAATAAGGTATATTTGTAGACAAGGTCTGGGAGGTCAGAGAAAGGTGTAACTAGTTTTGCTCAAGGGCAGAGGCAGAGAGGATAGAATTTTCCTAGAGTTGTCATTTGGGACACGGTGGGATGAAGAAAAGGAGTTCACTAAGCAGAGTTTGAGAACATTTCATAGAGAGAAAGTGGTATGAACCATTAAATGCATGATATATTTAGACAGTGAGGCAGATATTGGTACCAGTGGCACAAGTGGGCGGGGCTTGACCTGAGCAAGCATCAGAGGTGGAAGGCGGGCTGCTGCTATGGGTGCTGTTGGGCTGGGTGATAGAGGAGGTGTGGAGTGAAAAGGTAGATTTAGGGTACAACTGGGAGATGAAGGGGCTCAGGGGTTCACTTTTGAGCTAGCTCCTTTACCAGTTTCTAGCAGATTTCATTCATGCCCCAGAGACCTCTTCCCATCATTCATCAGTTTGTAACAGAAAACAAATCTATGAGCTTGGTGTTCAAAGCAAGACAAAGATGAGAAAAGGGAGGTGGATAACTGGCTGATTGGGTGGAGGCTAGGCCAGTGCAGGACTAACAGCCAGGTTCTAAGACTTCTAAGCCTGGAAAACAACCTCTGACCAGTGGTCCTCAGCTTGTGGGTCACGACCCCTTCTGGGGGTCAAATGACCCTTTCACAGGGTCACCTAAGACCATTGGGAAGCACAGATATTTGTTAAAATTCACAACAGCAGCAAAATTAGTTATGAAGTAGCAATGAAGTAATTTTATGGTTGGGAGTCACCACAAATGAGGGTCACAGCAGTAGGCAGGTTGAGAACCACCACTCTGGACCCTTCTTCCCTCTGAACACCACAGAAAGAGAAGGCTTTGCCCTGCTTCCTGTAAGTTTTCCATGCCATCCCAGCTAGAAGGGCTTAGGAACCTTGTAGTCAGGCTTAGTGTTGAGCATTTAGCCTACCCACTCTGTGTGGTTCAGGGGAAGAAGCACCTGAAACCAACTGTGTGTCAAGATGATGACCCCAGTGTCCAGTACTTGGGCAGAGAGATGCGGAGACACCAGAGGCCACGGCTGGAGCTGGTCCAGCCATGTGAGGATGTCTGGTTTTTGTCCCGTCATAAAAGAACTGCTGGGGCATTATTGCCCTACCTAGTGACTCAGGCAAGGACCAAGCTCTTAAATACTTTGGGGGTCATCTAGCTTAGAGTTTTAAGTTCTTTGGCTCCACTTTGACAGACCCCAGACCCTCTTCTTAAAACTCAACTTGAAATTTCAAAGAACAGGTCAGATCTGTAAGATGAAGTTCTGGGCGTGAAACCACATTTTTTTTCAGACTGTAGGGAAACCCCATGTCTCCATATCTACTGCTCTTCCTCACAAATTTACATATGGGGAGATGATCTTGGGGAGGCAAAATGAGCTTCCCAAAACTCCCACTGTGGTTTGGCCAGCAACACTGTCCTAAGCTGTGCCTGGGACCCTTTCTTTTTCCAAAGCCCCCAGCAGAAGTGGTTGGTTCTCTGCTCCGCCTGGGGAGCTGGGGAACTTTCCATGAGCCTGTGACTGAAGGGTTTGAAGCCAAGGATCTGTTCGAGGTCCCATTGGGAGACATGTGGAGGCCATCCTGTGCATGTTGCTGTCACCAAACTTTCGGCAGGCGTCCTCCATGCAGCCCACTCCTGTCCTGGCCCACGGAGAGGGTCCTGCCACCTCTAGTGTGTCCCCATCTTAGGTGGGACTGTGCTGAGTTGGAATGTAAGCCATCAGCCAAAGTCTCTGCCATCCAGTCCCCCTGGACCACTAGCCTCCGTGAGCTGAACTGTTTCATCAGCCACCTTCCTTCTCCGGGTCTTTTAAAAACTGCTTACTCGGAGTGCAAAGAGGGCGGCATCTTGTGTGTCCTTGGCCCGCCTCAGTTTTCTCTGATGTGAAGTGGAAGGCTGGAGTGGAAGGGTCTCTGTACATACTAGCCCCTGTGTTTCTCTTCTGCTGAGCCAGTCTCTCCCACTTTGGGCTTGAGGGGACAGAGCCCAGACTGACTGACATTCTTTGTCCTCCCTTGACATGGATAGTGTGCAGGGGCATTCCTTGCTCTGAAGGAGGCCTGGTGAAGCTGGCTTAAGGTTTCATTGGGAAGTGAAAGTAGTGATGAAACTCCCGCCCACCTCCTCACAGGCCATTAATGGTGATGGTGAGGGCTGATGACGCTTAAGTCCTGTGTGAACTGGATCAGGAATTGCCCACAGCGCTTCACCTCTGTGAACTCTGGCAGAGCACCTGTGTCCTTCCTCTGGCTCTAGTGTTCTGTCCTTGTAAGCTAACCTTCTCAGCGGGTCAGCACACTGTTGTTGAGCACTGGAGTGTCCCTTATGAGTGGGAACTTTGACCTCTGAGTCCCCAACATCCGGTATCTAAGATTATGGAGCCTTGGGTCTAGCCCATGTGTTCTGGGCTGGATGTTTAGGTAGTACTTGCCAAGAGCAGAGGGCTGGGAGGGAGCATCTATCCCACACTGGCCAGCTGTCTTTCCTGATGGTCTTGGGGACCCCAGAACTTACCCCTGGTGGAGATGGAAGGAAAGGAAGACTGGAGAGCAAAGGCCACCGTATGCGTATGCTTCTCTCTCAGATACCAATCTGATGTACAGAATGTCTTTGGCTGTCTGGCAGAAATTCATACTTCCCATCCTCAGGGAATGACAGCAAAGCCTTGGTTGTACCCTCTGCTGAGTCCCAACTTCTCAACTGCAAAAGGAGGACAATGTTGTTTCTGAGCCCCATTGGGTGAAAGCAGCAGAACACTCAGAATTAAGGTGGCCTTGTCTTGCCACCAGGACTGGAGAGAAAGGCAAGTGTGTGATATGAGGCTGATACCTGGTCCCCATCTTGACATGCCATCCTCTCCATGGTCTCTGAGGGGTTAGGGATTTCTTTTTTGAAGCTACAAGAGCAATCCCAGATCCAGGAGGCAATAACCTGGGCCACGATCATTTTGTATTTCTTTACCTTGTCCTCCTTCCTGCCCTGCTATCTCTGCAGTCAAAAAGCCCATATCTGTCCCAATAGATCACAATCTGTCCCAGCCTGAACCACCAGTTGCAACAGCCCTGTGGTCACTGTGTGACATCTGTCAGGGTCCTCCAGAAGGAACAATTCTCCAGTGCCTGCAGGTGCCACTTGAAGCAGGTAGAGAGATGCTTTGTGGCCCTGGTTTAGCCCAGGTACCAGCAGAGTCTTTCCCCTTGCTTTCAGGAGCAGGTGTTCCTTGGTCTCATCACTATGAGTGCCAGCTGTGTGGCTGGTGCAGGATGGCCTTTGACTGTCAGTCTGGGCTTCCTGCCTAGGTGCTGGCTTTGGGGGCTTAGTTTTTGAATGGCAGGCTATAAGACCTTCAATATGGCAAGTTCTAGCTCTTGGGCAATGTGACCCCCTGCAGCAGGAATGTCTGTTGCCCGCTGATCTGCTCCCCCCACCCCCAGAAAGGCAGAGCTGTGTAAGTAGATGTGTACAGGTGAGTGGCTGGAGGAATAGGGCCCTGTGAGGTTATGCTAGTGTGATTTCCTCTGCCTGCAAGGAAAGGGAGGTGGCAGAGCTTTCATGCTGAGGCAGGGGTGGGTGAGATTGCCTTCTTGGTGAACATGGGACACAGCAGGGGAAGAGCCTGCCATTCTGAGGTAACCCAGTCCTGGGCCTGGAACTGTACGTACACACCAGCCAGCTAGACAAGTTGGAGTTAGAGCCAGAACCTGCCTGGTGCTTCCTTTTGTTTGCAGGGCTGAGCTAAGATCAGGCCTGAAGGACGCAGGCTACACAGCCCAAACCATGACGCCTTCCAAGGAGATGATTTCTAAATCAAACTAGATTTCAGCTAGTCAGGGAAGGCCGAGTGCTCTGGAGGCTGAAGCCAGAGGGTCAGGCGGAACAAGCACCAACGGCAAAGAAGTATAATTATTATATAGTTATCTTACAAATAGAGGAGTAATCAATTATTAGATAAGGGAGTCAGCAGGTTAATTCTCTTAATTGAAAGTAAGATATAAAAAACATATGTGTATAAATTCATACACACTGGGGGAAAGGGTGCTGGAACACCACTGTGAAATTATGCATAAAATGGTTAATATCAAAGGTGACAAAGAAACCATCCTCTTCAGTATCACTGGACAGAAATGGCTGATGCCAGATCCATTCTTCAGCATACAGTCTGGCTCAACAGAAGGCAAATGAAATGATGTTGCGGCTTCACCCTCAGGCAGGTCTGCTAGACCCTTTGCTAGCATGGCTTTGAAAGGATCCATGAACCTTTCCAAAAATTCCTTGACTGGAATTCTCCTCTGGTCAGTAAAACAACAAGATCACCTCAAGATGAGTCCATCTTCATGAAGAGATGCTGATGGCCTCACTGAGGGGTCTTAGAGATGCCCAGTCTTCCAGAGGACCTGCTGGCTCTGTGTGGCTTTGTGTCTCAGTTTGTGCAGTCTCTCCTGTTATAGACACTCCCTGGCAGGTGCCTGGCTCCTGTTCTCTGAACTTTTCCAACCTATTGCTTTTTCCTTGAAATCTTATCATGGACACCCCATCAGTCTCAGCCACACAGGTACACACATGAGCCCTGCCATGAGGAAATCCACTTAGGTGTCCTGTGGCAGCAAGAGAGGAACACAGTTAAAGAGGCTCTCATTTGTCCCTTCTGCATGGGCTGTGTCTGGCCTATCTCTATCCCTTTGCACATATTAGGAAATGCCCTTTCCTTTCACAGAGGTGGCCCTGAGCCAGGGCTTCCTTCTCACTCTCTCCTTGCTGGGTACCTTGGGTCTATAAATGGTGGCTTTGTCCCCTCCCCTGGAGGTTTCTGGAGTGGTCTCGAGGGACCCTTCAGATTCTCAGTTGGCAAACCTTTTTAATACCAATTGGAAGATGGCCCAGGCAACACTGGTGTGCCTCCTCCAGGGTCCTGTTCATCATGCTGCTGCCAATATTATCTTGTGGGGTGGGAAAGATGCTGTCCCAAAGAGGATGTGTGATGTCAGGGGCCACAGGAAGGCCGTTCTTGCTCTGAATTATAAGGTTGCTTTCTAGGCCCCAATCCAAGAGCACAGTAATGTGAGTCACTCTGCCAGTTCCCTTGGGGAACAGATGTGGAAGCTCATCATCACAAGTGGCTGTAAATACTGACAACACATTGTCTTGTCTGGAGGGCTCTGTGAGTGTGTGTGTGTGTGTGTGTGTGTGTGTGTGTGTGTGTGTGTGTGCTCCTGCCCGCACACATGCAGGCGCACCGAAGAGGAAGGTGATGTCTAGTTGAGAGTGTCAGTTTTGAGACCAGAAGATTTTTCCACGGTGGCTCCGCTGATGTTCTGATCCTAACTGCTGGTTGGTGGCAGCGGGAACAAGGCTTGCTTTTCAAATGCATGCAGAAGAAAAATCTTACCCAGGCCACAGCCCTGAGCTGGAAGTGTCAGCTTTCACCCCTGGAGGGTGAGCTGAGCACCCCACCTCCTCCCGCAGCTTCTCTGTATCAACCTAGTCTCCCTTGTGCTCTTCTCCCTCTGTGGTTTGGCAGGACCCCCACTCCCCACCCCCCGGAGGCAATCAATTAATAAATCAGTGTTTGCCATCTTCCTGGAAAAGTGATAGTGCTTCCTCTGTAAGTGATGTGTTTCAGCGGAGCCTGGTGAGGTGTCTAGGGCTGGAGGAGTTGCTTTTATTAATCCATGCCAAGAAGATGGCAATGTTGTCTCCATAGAATGATATGCAAGGGCTCGACTGTCTCGTGGTGCTGTCTGCCAGAGCTGGTACACTAGCTTCACGAGTCCCTGGTCTGTAGGAAAGTGTTGCCTCCAGATCTGAGCATCTTCCTCAGTTATTTTGCTAAAAGGGAGGAGGTACTGGAGTCCACTCACAGCTTCATGAGGTCTCAGTTCACACAGAATGTCCTCGTGAGTGAGGGGAATGTGAGGGTACCTACCATTCTGCAGCCTTTTCTTCTGGCTCTTGTGTTAAACAGAGCCTTCTCTGTCCACATGCTGTGAACTCTGACATCACTATTGCCTCTGAACTACACGCAGTCTGATAGTTTACAGTCTGATAGTCTACACTGCCATTCCACTTGAGATAGTCTCTCACTATGATGGAGTCAGGAACAGTCACAATGGTCATTATTTTGATAAGAAAGAGGTTCAGAAAAATTAATAACAAATTTCTCTTCAGAAAAACAAGCACTGGGGCCAAAACTTGAATCTATTTTTCTTTCTAGACTGCTTTATATTTTGTTTGTTCTGACAGGGTCTGAGTGCGCAGCCTGGAACTTACTATATAAACCTGGCTGACCTTGAACTCACTGATGTCCCCCTGCTTCTGTCCTCTAAGTGCTGGGATTAAAGGCACGTTCCACCATGCCTGGCCTTGCATTATGTCTTAACATCCCATCCATCCAGCCAGCCATCCACCCATCCATCCATCCATCCATCCATCCATCCATCCATCCATCCATCCA